>NC_051066.1:63895734-64110775 GCF_004664715.2 Peromyscus leucopus
ATCTCCCGCTCCCACAGACTCTCATTCCCTCGACCCGCGCCCTTCATTACTCCCACTCATGTCCAGGTTGTTCATGTAGATCTTAGCCATTTCTCCATCATTGGGTGATCCCCGAGTCTTTCTTGGGGTCCTGTTTTCCAGGTAGCCTCCCTGGTGATGTGAGTAGCAGTCTAGTCATCCTTGTTCTGTGGTGGTATTCTAATTGTACTGAAATGTGATTTTGATTGTATGTTAATAAGTAAAGTTGCCCGGGGGTCAGAGCTATTAGAGCCATAGACAGAGTGTGGCGGTGGTGGCACATGCCTTTAATCCCATAGATCTCTGTGTGTTCAGGGATACAGCCAGCATTGGAGACATATGCCTTTAAGACCTAGGGGGCTGTACATTCAGACAGTGACGAGGCAGTCATGTGTTTGGGTTTACAACCAATGAGAAGGCAGAACAATAATACTATAAAAAAGACGTACAGACAGGAAGTAGCTCTCTTTCTGGAAGCTGGGACACCGCAGGCGGAAGGGTGAGATTTTAGCTCTGAGCGCTGACCTCTCAGCTTTCTCTTTTACATTGTTTCTGTGTTTCTTATTTAATAAGACTGTTGATTACATCAATATCTGGCGCTATGTTAGCCACATATGGTTTTAATTTTCCTCTCTGTCCTTCTGGACCTATACATTCGAGCCATCTTGCACTCTGTTTCACCTGAGATAATGTCCCAATTCCTAACAGTTGAACGTTTACCTCCTGAAGAGGCCAAGTTGGATGCCAAAATTCTGGTGCAATTATGGTAACGTCCGCACCTGTGTCTACCAGACCAGACAACAAAACACCATTTATTTTTATCATTAATTTTGGTCTTTGTTCATTAATAGAAGTTTGCCAAAAATTTTTCTTTATGTTTTCTCCTGAATTTTCTATTCTCTCTGTTTCATCATCCTGACCATCATGATTTATTCCAATAGGCCTTTGGTTATTTAATCGCTCAGAGCAGGGATTTCCTCTATGGCTGCAGGAAAGGTTTGAACTGGATTTGCAATGGGGCCTGCATGAGGCCCCTCTGGGAGTTTCCCAAAGACTGAGGCAAAGGATTACCCTGTCTGTCCTTTGTTGATCTACATTCATAGGTCCAGTGTTTTCCCTTACCACATCTTCTGTATACTCCAGAAGGTAGGGGCATTCTGTTGCCATTGTTCTTTGAAGAAACATTGTTTCTGGGAATGACCTGTCTACAGTCCCTTTTCAAATGTCCTTGCTTTCCACATCCAAAACATCTAACACTCCTCAAACCGTTTGAAATTACTTCTCCTACCCATATATCATCATGCTCATCAGCCTCAACATTAAATTGTTTCTCTAATCCAATCTTCCATAGGTGCAGATCTTGCCCTTAATGGCCTGATTATTCTTTTGCATGCTGCATTCACATTCTCAAAGGCCAAAGATTCAATTATTGCCTTACCAGCTTCTGATTCCGAGACCATTCTCTTTACTGCTGAAGCCAGTCTTTGTAAAAAAAATCTGTAAAAGACTCTTTTGGGCCTTGCATCACCTTTGTAAATGACTCAGATTTTTTTCCTGGTTCCTCAACTCTGTCCCATGCATTCAAGGCTGTCGTTCGACATAAAATTAGGGTTTGGACATCATATAAACATTGTGTCTGTACTGAAGCATATTGGTCTTCTCCAATAAGCTGATCCTGGCAAACTTGTATTCCTTTATCCCTCCATTGTTTTTCTATGTTTTTAGCCTCCTCCTTAAACCAGGTCAGAAATTGAAGTCTCTGGCTGGGTTCCAGAACACCTTGTGCAAGGTCCCACCAGTCCTGTGGTACAATCCTATTATATGTTGACCAAGAGTTTAACATTTGCTTTACATATGGGGAATGCATGCCTTAAGACACTATTGCCTCCTTAAACCTTTTTAAATAAAACATTTCAATTGGAGCCCAAATATTTTGTGTAGCCATTTGATCAGGCATCTGCTGTACGGTTACAGGATAAATTAAGGGTGACTGTGTGAAAACAGGCTTTCTTTCTGCAACCTTATGATCCCGACTTGAAACAACTTCACTGTTAATTTCTTCTGTCTGAATTTTTACAGGTTTAACAAGTTCTTCTAAAGCTGTTATCCTGGCACTTAAATTGACTATCTTTTTAAATATTAAAATGAGGATTAGCATAGTGAAAAACTGCATAATTCCACCAATACTAATATTATATAGTTGTTCCATTGTCAGACTGCCTAAAATTTCGAACAAAAACCAATTTTCTTCCAATGTACACATAAAACCCATTTGTTTTTTAATGTGGAAAAAAAAATCTCTTTTAGATAGTTTCCTTTAAAATATCTGATATGTTATGACTTACCAAATCTGCGTAGAACAGTAGAAATCTGAGGGGATTTACAAAGCAGCCACCTAGTGTCCCAGGTGAAAATCCAGAGAGAGAGAGAGAGAGAGAGGAAAGAGAGCGTAGCCGGCTAAAGCTTAAATCCAGCCACGTGTTTCCTCTTGTGCCGAGTCACGCTTGGGTCTGGCTTCCTTAAGCTCCGACCACGTGCATTGGCTTTACAGGCAGGGCCCTGTTCGGCAGGGCAGGTCTGAGTTGTTTGTAACACCTGTAACACCGGCTTTAAGCAAGCAGGATTTAAGCAAGCAGCTCACCGATAGTCCAGCCTGAGGTCAAGCAGACCTAGACCCAGGCTAAGAAGCCGCCACTCGGACTAAGAAGTCGATCACAGCCGGTCGCCGCCTGCCACCGCTGGTTGCCTGCCACCCTTGCGGGAAAGCGGACCTGCCGCCAAGTCAAGCGGTTTTTAATGGATTCTTGTCACGTTGGGCGCCAGATATTGATGTAATCAACAGTCTTATTAAATAAGAAACACAGAAACAATGTAAAAGAGAAAGCTGAGAGGTCAGCACTCAGAGCTAAAATCTCACCCTTCCGCCTGCGGTGTCCCAGCTTCCCGAAAGAGAGCTACTTCCTGTCTGTACGTCTTTTTTATAGTATTATTGTTCTGCCTTCTCATTGGTTGTAAACCCAAACACATGACTGCCTCGTCACTGTCTGAATGTAGAGCCCCCTAGGTCTTAAAGGCATATGTCTCCAATGCTGGCTGTATCCCTGAACACACAGAGATCTATGGGATTAAAGGCATGTGCCACCACCGCCACACTCTGTCTATGGCTCTAATAGCTCTGACCCCCGGGCAACTTTATTTATTAACATACAATCAAAATCACATTTCAGTACAATTAGAATACCACCACATTGTTCCATCTCTAGTATCCTCCAATGAGTGAGTACATACCATATTTGTCTTTCTGAGTCTGGGTTATCTTACTCAGGATGATTTTTTCTAGATCCATCCATTTGCCTGCAAACCTCATGATGGCTTTGTTTTTCTCTGCTGAGTAGTATTCCATTGTGTATATGTGCTACAATTTATTTTTCCATTCTTCAGATGAAGGGCATCTAGGTTGTTTCCAGGTTTTGGCTATTACAAACAATGCTGATATGAACATAGCTGAGCAAGTGCTCTTATGGTATGATTGAGCATTTCTTGGGTATATGCCCAAGAGTGGTATAGCTGGATCTTGGGGAGATTGATTCCCAATTTTCTAAGAAAGTGCCATATTGATTTCCAAAGTGGTTGTAGAAGCTTGCATTCCCACCAGCAGTGGAGGAGAGTTCCCCTAGTTCCACATCCTCTCCAGCATAAAGTGTCTTCAGTGTTTTTGATCTTAGCCATTCTGACCGGCATAAGGTGGTATCTCAGAGTTGTTTTGATGCAAAAATACTCAATAAAATACTGACAAACAGACTCCAAGATCACATCAAAACAATTATCCACCATGATCAAGTAGGCTTCATCCCAGGGATGCAAGGGTGGTTCAACATACAAAAGTCCATCAATGTAATACACCATTTAAACAAACTCAAAGAAAAAAAAAAAGCACATGATCATCTCACTAGATGCAGAAAAGGCATTTAATAAAATCCAACACCCCTTGAGATAAAAGTCTTGGAGCGATCAGAAATACAGGGACCATTCCTAAACATAATAAAGGCAATTTACAGCAAGCCAACAGCCAACATCAAATTAAATGGAGAGAAACTCAAAGCAGTTCCACTAAAATCAGGAACGAGGCAAGGCTGTCTGCTCTTTCCATACTTATTCAATATAGTACTTGAAGTTCTAGCCCTAGCAATAAGACAACATAAGGAGATTAAGGGGATACGAATTGGAAAGGAAGAAGTCAAGCTTTCCCTATTTGCAGATGACATGATAATATACTTGAGTGACCCCCAAAGATTCCACTAAGGAACTGATAAAGCTTGTAAGCACCTTCAGCAACATAGCAGGATACAAGATCAACTCAAAAAAATCAGTAGCCCTCCTATATACAATGGACAAAGAAGCTGAGAACAAAATCAGAGATACATCACCCTTTACAATAGCCAAAAATGACATAAAATACCTTGGGTTAACACTAACCAAGCAAGTGAAGGACCTATATGACAAGAACTTTAAGTCCCTGAAAAAAGAAATTGAAGAAGATGTCAGAAAATGGAAAAATCTCCCATGCTCATGGATAGGCAGGACCAACATAGTAAAAATGACAATTTTACCAAAAGCAATCTACAGATTCAATGCAATCCCCATCAAAATACCAACACAATTCTTCACAGACCTGGAAAGAATGATATTCAACTTCATATGGAAAAACAAAAAACCCAGGATAGCCAAAAGAATCCTGTACAATAAAACAACCTCTGGAGGCATTATGATCCCTGACTTCAAGCTCTACTATAGAGTTATAGTAATAAAAACAGCTTGGTATTGGCATAAAAACTGAAATGTGGACCAATGGAATCGAATTGAAGACCCTGACATTAACCTGCACACCTATGAACATATAATTTTTGACAAAGAAGCCAAAAGTGTACAATGGAAAAAAGAAAGCATCTTCAACAAATGGTGCGGCATAACTGGATATCAACGTGTAGAAGGCTGCAAATAGATCCATATCTGTCACTGTGCACAAAACTTAAGTCCAAGTGGATCAAGGACCTCAACATAAATCCAGCTACTCTAAACCTGCTAGAAGAGAAAGTAGGAAGTAGTCACAAAACCAGAGCTCGTAGATGTCTTTATCTTCTATAAAGACTTGGACCTAAAGATTGGTGTAAGACCCTAGCTTCCTTTCCATTCCTCATTAAAATAATAAAAGATTTTCTCCTACCTCTTTTAAGAGAATGGGTTGGTTATTTTTCTCCATTCTTTACCAAGAGACTAGGAAGTCACTCGTGTGGGAGGGTTTTTCATCTAGCTTCTATCAGGGATAAGATCTCAGGCAATTTCAAAATGGATAAGAAATTAATCCATCTCTATTCTGCTTACTGGAAACAATGATCCAAAATAATAAGACAGTAGATTGAACATGAAAAAAATAGAAACGCTTTCTAGTGTCAATAACATCAATTGTCACCTAATGAAACGGGAACACCACAAAGGCTAAAGGAAAAACAAAGTGCAAAGATGAACTCCTAAGAAAGATATAACCTTCTATTAATGAGTGTGAAAAATACTAAACAGACAAATCCATAATCATAGTATATAACATAGTATATATGATCAAACAAGTAGGCAAATTTTTAATAATTATTTAGAACATGTGAATGATATTGACAAACTAAATGATTTATGCAAGCAGGCATTCATTCCTTTTCAATATGTAAAAAATTGAAGTTAAGAAGTCAAATACCACATTTCCACACATAAACTAAGTTTATGCACTACATGAGGATATGAATCTAAACAGAAATATAACTTGCAAAATTATGACTTAAAAGGCCTCATTGTTTGGAAACTAAAATATGCTTTTCTTAATAATTCCTGTATAAATGAACAAATAAAAATAAAAAATAAAAGCTGTAAATTAGTGGTCAGGTAGGATAAAAAAGCAGGGGAATTTTGGGTATAAGAGTAGTGAAGAAATTCTTACCCAGAAATTTAGTTGACATTTCTCACCCACAGCAGAGGAAAAATTCTAGAACAATTTCAGCTCAAAGCACTTCTCCCTTCCCACTCCAAAATCTGAAATTTTCTAAACTCTCACCAGAAAGCCCATTTATCAGGAAAAGACATGTACCAAAATCCTTGTACAACCTTCATAGCTTCTGGTTTTACCTCATCAGATTTTACTTCTGTCCAAGCAACTTCACAGCTGCTGCATCTAAACTTCTCACTGAACGAGAGAGAGGAAAAAAAGAGAAAAGTAAAGAAATTGCTTGAAATCCTCTAGCATGATATATATGACTAATGCTAAGACAGTTGCTTGATCTCCCTTGAGGAGCCTGTATCCCCTCACATCTCTTACTTCCCTCTACTCTCCCTTGGAAATCACACCTTCTCTTGGTTGTGTCTTATGTTTATCTGAGTGCCTCTCTCTTAATCCTCATGCTTAAACCTACATTAGAATATCTTTAATGAAATTACCATCTTTGCTTCATCTAACTCCCTAAGTCCAAATTCTTTTCAGCTACAAAGTCATGAATTCCAGATTTGGTTGAGTGAATATCACATCACCAAAAGCTGAAAGGAACTCCCTAGGCTGGTGAGGATGTCCATGTGGAACTAAGTCTTTGTCCCTCCCACCCCCTACTGACACTGGGGCCAGTAGGGACATATATACCCTTAACTATGTCAAATACATGTTCTACAATGTAACACAGTGTGAGTCACTAATCACTACATTGTCCAAATCACTACAGTGTCCATTTCATTAAATGGAAAACATGTAACATAACTAAGATTAGCAGGATGGTGAAGATGCAGGAATAGTTACACGGTGATAAACCAAAATCTTGCTCATGACAATAAATTTAAAAATATCAAACACAATTTAAAAAAACAGCCATTTTCAAAAGGATGAAAATGTTAGCCTGATCTCGGCTAATAAATTAATTCAAATTGGAAAATTAATAATAAATAGAATAAAAGAGAAATATATAATCATATAAATAGACTGAGAAATAGTCGGTAAAATTCAACATTTACTTAAAGTAAAACATTTAGCAAACTAGGAATAAAAGAGAATAATTTATCTATGAAATTTACATTTGAAATCCTTTGACATGTATCATATCATATCATTATTAAAATATTGAAGATTTCCTCTTAAGAGTGGAGATAAGATGAGGCTGCTGTCATTACCAAGAGTTAATGCAGCACTTGAAGTATTTGATAGGATAACAGGTCAAATTAAAGGCAATGAGCATAAGAAGATCAGAGAAGAAACAAAACATTTTAATTCAAAGATAACTAGGCAAGTAACATTCAAAGGGGATTAGAATTATTTTATTCTGAGCCAAATATAAGTGATCACGTTCCAGATATGAGTTACCCCAAGTTCCATAGTTTAACATGACAATAGTTTCATGAAGTCTGATAGTAATAGAACAAAGAAAGTCATAAATCAAGTCACTTTCCTAATATGTTGTTGAAAAAATTAGGTAACAGTGAGAGTAATGCAGGGACATCTCAGCTACAGGCCTCAGACAATACTTGATGGCATTCTTAGCCATTTGGTTGGATGAGCCTGGGGGCGGGTTGTTTGTGAATTCTGAAGTCAAGGGCTTGGACCACATCCAGAGGTGGGTAATGAGTGGCTATTAAGGAGGAGAAAGATGGTTCCAAATAATTTAGCTATGAACTTGCAGCATTCCATCCTCTTCACATCACTGATGTTTTAATCAATCAATCAGCTTTTGCAATTATTCCACAAAATAATGGCTAGGTGAGGTGTCTTGAACTATTTAGTTGTACTTGATGCCCTCTCCTTAGAATTTTTTATTAAATTTTATGCAGAGGGATCATTGTCTAATCTGTTTAACAATGCTACAACTATCCTGATACCTAAATCAAATAAGACTCAACAGAGAAAATGAATTACAGACCGATTTCTCTTATGAACAGAGATGCAATAATAATCATTAAAATACTTGCAAACCTAATGCAAGAACACCTAAAAATAAAAAATATCACCTACCATAAACATATAGCCTTTATTCCAGAGATGCAGAGATAGTTCACCATATGTAAATTGATAAGTAAAATCTACCATATAAACAGACTTAAAGATAAAATCCATATGATCATCTTATTAGACATAGAGTCTTTGATAAAAAAAAGCCCAGTAGAGAAAAGGGATACAAGAGACATATCTAAACATAAATAATACAAGAAATTTACAGCAAGCTCAAAGCCAACATCAACCTAAATGAAGAGAAACTTAAAGCAATTCCATTAAAATCAGAAACAGACAAGGTTATTCAATTTCTGCATACCTAGTCAATATAGTAATTCAAGTTCTAGCTAGAGAATCAAGACAACCAAAGAAGATCAAGGGAATATGAATAGGAAAGGAAGAAGTCACAGTATCCTTATTTGCAGATGATATGACAGTATACATAAGTGACCCTAATGATTCCACTGAAAAACTCCTAACACTGATAAACACTTTCAGCAAATAGCAGGATACAAAATCAATAAACAAAAGTCAGGATCTTTTCTATATCCAATGACAAATATACTGAGAAAGAATTTAAGAAAACAATACCTTTCACAATAGACTAAAAATATATCCTGAGGTAATTCTGAACAAGCAAATAAAATACTAGAAGTTGAAGAAAATTTACAAGATGGAAAGATTTCCCATCCCCATGGATCTATAGGATCAACATGGTAAAGATGCCTATCCTATCAAAAACAATCTATAGACTTAATGCAATCTGCATCGAAAGTGTAACACATACTTTTAAAAAAAAACTGGAAGGATAATATTCAGCTTCATATACAAACACAAAAAACCCAGGATAAATAAACTAATCCTAAATAATAAAATAACTGCTAGAGGTATCACCACCCCTAATTTCAAAATATACTACAGAGATAGAGTAATAAAAACAGCATGGAAGAGGCACAGGAAATAGACATGTTAATCAATAGATTCAATTAAAGATGCAGACATAAATGCACATACCTATGGACACCTGATTTTTTTTATAAAGAAGCCAGAAGTAAATAATAGGGACTGAATGACTGCATGTAAAAGAATCCAAACAGATACAAACATATTGCACTATACAAAACAAAACGGATCAAAGACCTCAACATAAAACCAGATACGCTGAACTTGATAGATGAGAAAGTGGGAAGCAGTCTTGAACTCATTGGCACAGGAGAAGATTTTCTGAACAGAACACTCTAAGCATAGGCACTGAGGACAATTAGTTAATGAGACCTTATGAAATTGAAAAGGTTTTATATTGCAAAGGTCAAACAGACAGACAGGCTACAGAATGAGAAAATGTTTTTATTAGCTGCACATCCTATAAAAGGCTAATATATAAAATATATAAAGAACTTTTAAAAACTGAACTCAAGAAAACAAAGAATCCAATAAAAATATGGCATACAGATCTAAACAGAATTCTCAAAAGAGTAAACAGAAGTGGCATAGAGCACTTAAAGAAATGGTCAACACCTTTAGTCATCAGGGAAATGCAAATCAAAAGCACTTTGAGATTTCATCTTACACCATTCAGAATGGCCAAGATCAATAAAACAAATTGCAGCTTGCTGTGGGTGATTGATTGATAAATAAAACACTGATTGGCTAGTAGCCAGGCAGGAAGTATAGGCAGGACAAAGAGAGAGGAGAAGTCTGGGAAGTAGAAGGCTAAGGGAGAGAGACACTGCCAGCTGCCACGATGAAGAACAGGATGTGAAGTATCGGTAAGCCACAAGCCACGTGGCAAGATAAAGATGAATACAAATTAAGATAGAAGAACTAGATAGCAAGAAGCCTGAGCCATTAGGCCAAACAGTTTAAGTAATATAAGTCTCTTTGTGTTTACTTGGGGGATGCGAGTGGGAGAGCTTTGTTCTGCCTGTTGGCAAGGCAGGATCAGGAAAACTTCAGTTATAGTGGCTCATGATGGCAAGGATGTAGCATAAGCAGAACATTCATCCATTGTCAGTTGGAGTACAAACTTGTACAGCCACTGTGGAAATCAGTGTGGAAGTTGCTCATGAAAATGTGAATATATCTATCGTAAGATCTAGCCATACCACGTTTGGGCATTTATCCTAAATACTCTACATCTTACTACAGAGATAACTTATGCAATCATGTTTATTACTGCTCTATTCATAATAGCCAGAAACTGGAAACAGCTTTGATATCTGTCAATGAATGAACAGATAGAAAGTGTGTTACATTTACACAATTGAATATTAAGTCAGCTGTTTAAAAAATGAAATCATGCCAGGTGGTGATGGCACATGCCTTCAATCCCAGCACTCAGCAGGCAGAGCCTGTCTGTGAGTTCGAGGCCAGCCTGGGCTATCAAGTAAGTTCCAGGAAAGGTGCAAAGCTACACAGAGAAACCCTGTCTTGAAAAACAAAACTAAACAAACAAACAAACAAAAAAACCCAACCAACCAACCAAACAAAAATGAAATCATGAAATTCTCAGGTAAATGGATTGAGCTAGAAAAAATCATTTCAGTGAGTTAACCTACATTAATGAATACAAATATTTACATATTCCCTTATTTGATAAGCAAGTTATATTCCATATAACCACAGAGTTTGGGTAAGTGAATAGGGGGAGGATGAGATCACCCAAAGAAGTGGGAATAAAATAGGTAGTTATAGATGGATTGGAGCAGGACTGGAATGTGGTGATCAAATGGGAAGGGAGGGAAAATAAAGGGGAGGGGAGAGTTTGGGGGGGGTGAGGTACAGCAAACACTAAGGGCCAATTGAGGGATTCTATGGAAACCTAGTGCAATAGAAGCTTCCTGCAAAACATACATATATAAAGATGATCTTATTAGAAAAACGGGGAGTCGGAGCCCCAGCTGGAGAGCTCTTGTTGTCAAATGAAGACACCAGTTCTAGGAATGGATTACAACTAATTGTGTTAATGACCAAAGGGACCCAGTGAAAACTCCCTAATAACTCAGGCTATTTCCAAGGCACTTGTTTGCTCTCCAAAAACTGATGGTAAACCCTAGTGTTGAAGACAGCGTGTATATAACTCAATGAATATGGAGAAGTCGAGCTGGTGCCTATCTAAAGCCTACACCCCTGCTGACTAGTGTTCATGGTACTGTGTTAGAGTTTTTCATTGTTGTGAAGAGACACCATGACCACAGCAACTATTATAAGGAAACATTTATTAGAGGCTGGCTTACATTCAGATATTTATTCCTTTATCATCATGGTGGAAAGAAAGCATAGTGGCAC
The DNA here is from genome assembly GCF_004664715.2 of Peromyscus leucopus. Lineage (NCBI taxonomy): Eukaryota > Metazoa > Chordata > Mammalia > Rodentia > Cricetidae > Peromyscus > Peromyscus leucopus. The sequence continues at coordinate 63,907,052 of NC_051066.1, forward strand.
ACAGGCAGATGCAGTGCTGGAGAGGTAGCTGAGGGGGTCTATATCCAGATTGGCAGGCAGCAGGAAGAAAGTGAGTCAATGGAACTAAGTTGAACAACTGAGGACCTCAAAGCCCACTCCCAGTGACTCACTTCCTCCAACAAAGCCATACTTACTCCAACAAGGCCACACCTCTTAATAGTGCTACTCCCTATAGGCCCATAGGCCCATAGTGGCCGTTTTCATTCAAACTACCCTAGGTACTCTGCATGCTACCAAGGGGTAAATTTAAGGCCAACCCAGCTACACACCCTTCAGTCTACAATGATGACTTGCGTGGAAGATGTGCTAGTGCAATAGCGGCACAAAGCTTGTGGGACTAAACAACATCTGATTGGACTTAAGTCCCACTCCATGAGATGGAACCCATCCCCAGCATTGCTTGAGTGGCCAAGAACCTGAAACTAGATAAGCCATAGACCTAAGGGAACCAAATCCTACTGTTTCTGCTAAAGAAATGGAGCAACAAAATGACCACTGGTGGCATTCTGCTAATCTCTTAGATCAGTGTTTTGCTCAGCCCAAATCAATAAAAAGACAGAAACACAGGAAGTTATGAGAGCTGGGTTACAATGTTTCCTTACAGAAGATGGATACATAGCCAGGCCTTAGACACTAGGTGAGTGTGGAAGTGCTTGTAGTTTTTTTTTTTTTTTTTTTTCTTTTGGTGAAGAAGAAACTAGCTGCCTCTTGGCTCTGTTCTCTCAGCCTCCCACCCAGCACAATTTTACATTTTTCGTTGGTTTGTTTGGATTGCTTAACGGGTGACGGTTTCCAAGAGATCCAGACTTTCGATCGAGGTCGTCACAGTCTGCTTCCCTGGGGCCGAATTACCCGATTTGAGGCACTCGATCTCCTGCGTGGCCTCCACAGTTCCATGTAGAACGTAAGCTCGTGGGGCCGCAAGGGGCTGGCACTGGTCATTCGGAACTGAGGGACCGCGGTGAAGGAAGCCAGGAAGCGTCAAGGGAGGAAGTGAGGCTCAGGCTGTCATGGAGCAGTACCTCAGCGCCTGCTACAAGACTGCCAAACTGGCTGCCAACAAAGCAGCCTCCGGCAGCCTGGCTGAGAGCAGTCAGCAATGCGGAGATGTAAGTGGAGTGGCCTCAGGCCAGTGTGGATGTTCTCTGTCTCAGGCCTGGGAGTAGCCATTGTGGGCCTCGGGCCTGGGAACAGGAATCACCTCACCAGCTCCGGTCTGGCTATAGCAGGGTGTCGTAGGCTGGTTAAAGAGAGGCACACTGTGAGGGTGTGCTCTTCAGACCTTATCTTTTGATTCTTGGATTTCTATCCTTGTTGTGGGAGGAGATGGACCAAAGCAAAAGGATATTACTGAAAGAAAACACAAATTATCTTATTGTATTTCACAGGGGGTACACAAAGTACGAATTCCAGGGGTGGGAGCCGCTCAGTTACTAGATTTTCCTCTTGGAGTCAAGCTGCCCGTGATTCCAGGAACTGATACTGTATATTTTACGACGAATATCGGTGAAAAGGTAAGGCAACTTTTTATGATTACATGAATTGTCTTACATTACAATGCTGTACTCTCCTTGCTGTTAGACAATACAGAGCATATTAGGAGAACGTGTACTAACAGTCAGACATCGTACCACAGGCATTGTTTAGATTGAATAAAGCAATTTCATCCAGCATGGCTTTATAGAATCATGATCAAAAGGATTTAGATCGTCAGCCCTATTTTAATTTATATTACATAGCAACATACTGACATTTAATTATAAACCCTTTATATGCCTATGTATTAGGTTTTTTCTTAGAAACATTTGGTTTAAAGGCTATTACTATTTGCTCTTAATTAGTACTAGGATTTTAATTAGTATTAACTGGTGCTAAACTCTCAATGAAAGACTTTTTTTTTCCTTTTGAATCAAACACTATATCATGCAGTAAGTTAAAAATAGATTTGACATTATTTTTCATGTTTAGTATTATAATTCTTGTAGATAGAAAAATGTCCTGCTTCTATGATGATGAAACCCCATGATCAGCTTAGCTTGCTTCCTTCCTTCATAGCTTCAGAATGAATTCTTCCAGTCAATATGTTTTAAGCCCATGCAAACAAACATCCATTACTCATTATTTTTGTTCAGTTTGTCTCCAAACTTACTCTTCTTTCTTCCTAATTTGTTTCTCTGAGTCATTCTAGAGTATCACCAATATATTTTTGCTTATAATTCACATTTCTTTAGGTTGAATGATTATATTCATCATTTGCATTAAAATCTTATACTGTCTATTTCACTTAAATACTTTGATTTTTGTCCCATCCCTAACTCCTCCAGTTTTTGACTAAATAATTCTGAAGAAGATTTATTATGTTTTTGTTAAGTGGGTACTTTAGTTAATATTGAAAAATGTATTTGTCATTGCTAAAAGTCAACATCTAAAAAGAGTTGACAGTCAAATGTCATCTAAGAGAGACAATTCTTTTCTTGACAATATTTCTCTTAATGATGTGTTCCTCTTATCTGGTCCAATTATCACTAAATTAGACTTTAAACTACAGGGGGACTAGTGTTCTTTGGGAAGCTTTGGTAGTCATTCAATCCACTTTTATGATTAGACCTTTTGAAATGTATTAAACTTGTGGCATGAAGACCTCAGTGACTTAACAGAATGTTATGTGTTTTACGCAAAGGAAGAGCTACTCTGCTATCTTGCTCCCTTAGGCTTTCCTTTTTGCCTTCTGCCTTCTAGTTCTTTTTAGACCCCCTACTCCACCTGATTCTCCAGGATTCAAAAAGTGAACTCAACTTGTCAAATGAACAAAGATCACAAACTGGTACCTTCAGGACCCTCTGGATTGGTGCATAATATTATGTGGTAGTGTAAATTGAATTAAAAGCCTACAAACAAGGGCACATGACCTCTGCTTTTTCAGCTCCCCCCACATACTCCAACATCATCACCTGTTTTCTGACGTGGAACTGTATTAGTAAGCATTGAGACTGAAAGAATGCAAAGACAACATTAGCACATTTTTACACATTCTTCTTTCAGTTATCTTTTCATCTTTAGAAGTGCTTGTACAAGCTATTATTATTCTCCCTTTGAAAAAGCAACTGAGAACTCACACCAACACTTTACTCTGATAATGTTTTAGTTAATAAATGAGATTAAATAATTTAGGTGTTTCCTTCATAGTAAAAATATAATAGGGACGAACACATTAGTTGACTATCTTTCCATTCATTCTTTTATATGGTTATGTTTATTATGCTATTTATATGATAATATTTATATTTACATGGTAAAATTATGTTTATATGTTAACATTTATTGTGTGAGGTTGTGTTTGCTGTTAATATAGGACAAAAAACATTTTCTGTAAATATGCCTTACAATTTCAATATGTGGAATTTTGTAACATAGACATTGATTTTCTTTATGATTATAGTACTCAAAGTGCTTCGGGTTTGTTAAAAGTCCCAAGACACTATGATTCTTTATCCTTAGTATTTAGCAACTAAGTTCTACACTGTTTTCATGCATCATTTCCATTTAATCTTGGTAAAAGATTTTTCCATTATTTTTCTTCACTTTCAGATGATTGAAACAGAATAATTAATATTATCTCTTTTCCTTTTGTGTATAGTTTCTTGATATAAGGAGAGAAAGAAAAGACTGCGTCCAAGCACTGGCTTTATTTCTTAAAGCAAATCATACACTATCCCATTCTTTCCCTTCTCTCTGTTCTCTTTCCCTTCTCTCGTGTTCATAAGGTGACGTCACATCAAGGAAAGAGCTGATTGAGTGGGGCCGACTGTTTAAATTAAATACATTCATTTATATTTGTAATATTTAATATCTGTGTATGCAGCTTTTTCAACCTTCATATGATTTTAACCTGAGTGATCCTTACTGTCGACTTTTGGAAAACCAATATAAAAGTCTCCACGATCCACATTTAAGAACATACTATAAGCGCAAAGATATTCTGCGAAGGCTAAAGAAAGGTGGCTACATCACCAGCAATAACAAAGTGAGTTGAAGGTTGCTTTTTTTTTTTCTTAATCAATAAAAACTTATACTATTTTGTGTTTGTTCCCCTACCCTAAGGGGAAGCCACTCTCTTGATGCAAAAGCATTGTTCTCCTAAAAGAATAAGAAATAATTTCTTCTAGAGTCAAAAATGAGTGTCCATTGCACTGGAACACAGACTTACGTTACCCCAAATTCCATGATCTAATGTGGAAGTAACATCATAAAATTTTATAAAACTAAAAAAGAAAATCGTAAATCAAGAGACCTTTAAAATATGTTGGTGGAAACATCAGAGAAGTGGTTATAGCCAAGCAAAGAAGTCTCAGCTATATGCATTGGATGCAATGTGAATAGCATTCTTAGCCCTTTGATGTGTAGAAAATAGGGTTTTGTTAATAGATTAAAGGGGGTTTTTAATCTGTTAGTTACAATACAAGTGGGTAAGTAATGTCTCTTTATCTTAAGATAAATTATACTTATGCTCTTGATCTGCAACACTCCATCCTCACCACATCCCTGAAGTTCTAGTAGGTCAGCCTTGGAAGGTACTGTATCTTTTCAGGAACTGTCTTTCTGTAGTGGCACTATTAACATTATTGCAATAGGATACTTCTTGGTCAGTTTTATAGAATACTCAGAGATCAGAAATGAGTGCTTCCACATGTGATTATTTCCTTTATGTTTACATTACCCTTTATGTTTAGCATAAAAAATATTGTCAACTATATTGAATAGGCAAAGGTATATTAATGTTTCCAGCTGAATCATAGTTCTCTATTTTCTGTCTGCAATGGTTCTGTTTTCTTGTAAGATTTATAATTTAAAAATTTGAAATAAAAATGTAGGAACTGTAGTTTGTTAGCATCCTGAGATGATATTCTTAGTGCATTTGAACATTGTATTTACAATCATACTCTAATTATAATTAATTAGAATTATTATTTTAATAACTACAGTTATACATGAATAATTAATTCCTTATTATAATATAATAAGAAACTTTTATTTCTAGATAAAAATTCCGTGCTTAAAAATGTAGAGGTATTACCTATCAAATTGTTAATAAGTTTTCACTCTTCACACTGTATCATTAAAATTATCATTGTTCTTTTTTCCTCTAATAAGCAACTGTTATGATTTTCAGTTTTTATATATTTTAAATATTTATTAATTTTTTGTTTTATTTTTAGATTGTATGTAACTTGAGGGAACTGAATAAATACAGGCAATATCTTACGAACTTAAAAATAGACTTTGAAAGAAATTATGTAAGAGAACAGGTAAGCTGTGCATTTAAAATTATTGGTTTAAATAGAATATAAAATTTTTTTTCCTGTGTGTGTGAGTGATACTGTCTTATATTTTGAAGTTTAATTGCTGATATTCTATGTGAAATTTTGTCAGAAATGAATATTTGTAAGTTGCAACTTTTGCCCAATAAGAGAAAAGGGATTAGAATATATCATCAGTACATTAATATTTAGTATTATTATTTATATTTAGCTGTTAATTTAGTAAGCAGTTCAGTAAACCAAAAATTCAGTAAGTCAGATAAGCTACTTAGAACTTCGCTGGCACTAGAAGCTGTCTGTAGTACTAGAAAAATTCCAAAACAAAAACCAAAACAGTCTTAGGAACAGCTGATTTCCTTTGTTACATTTGTAATATCCTAGATAACACTGAAGAACCAAATAACTGTGTGTTTGTATCAATATACATATTCTGTATTCATTCACAAAATTTCACAAAAATGAGATAGAATTCTTAGATTATGCTTGTTTCTTTTAGTCTTGTATCAAAGTTGTATATAGCATGCATTTCTTCTCTCTCTCTCTCTCTCTTTCTCTCTCTCTCTGATATGTATAACTGGATTCATGTTTTTCTTAAGAGTCTAGAAAGTTCAAAATGAGGCAACTGTGTGCTCCCAATTTTATATTACCAAGTGAGAATGTTAGAGAAAAATAAGAATGACTAAGATCTGTACACACTTGAGATCCCAGCACTCTACAAGCTGAAACAGGAGAACTGTGAGTTCAAGGCTAGCCTGGGTTATATGTTGTGAGGCCTTGTGTCATAAAAACCAAAAATAAATAGAAAAATAGGCAGACAGAAAATGTAGTATTGATGAACAATTAAAACATTTGTCTCTTATTGTTAGAGAGAAAAAGTCTTATCGTAGTTCTTTTTTCCCCCATATTTGAAATGGATTCAAAATAGAATTAAATGCAGTTAAACAATTTACCATCTATAAAATATAGGAATTTTAATGATCATATTTTGGGGAAATGTAAAAACATTATATATTTCTGGCATTCTTTTATTAAAAAAAAAATACAGCAATCGATTACAAAGCAACTACATAAACTGCAAGAAACCAGCCAGTTTCCTCCCTGTTCTGACGTCACACGCTTGCAGAACTGGTTGTTACAGGGCAACAGGCAGTCTATCAAGGACCAAGAGCGTTGGTTAAGACACAGGTGAGCCTGAAGTTATAGCATAATGTGTGTGTGTGTGTGTGTGTGTGTGTGTGTGTGTGTGTGTGTGTGTGTTTGTGTGTGAAATGAATTATAATAAAAAGCATTGTAAGCAGGACTTTCGTTTTCTTAAGTAGTAAATAATGTTTAACTCCCCTTCATTCCTGAGTGGAAAGAGAAAGGAAGGGAAATCAAAGAGGTAAAGAGATAAGGAATCTTGGTCCTACAGTTGTGAGTGGAAACTTCTTCCACAGGAGTTGAATTTTCTGGGAACCCAAGAGCTAATGAAGTGAGAGCTGGAGGAAGCACCAGATCTCAGAGCCATTTTATAAGAGAAATTATTTTAGCAGCAGCTAAAAAGAAAAGCAACTTTTTATAATCACCCTTTAAAGAGTGACAGCATTAAATTTGAAGAAATCAGTCCAAATAAAAACAAAGTTTTTCTGAAGTATATCTGAAGTATATCTAAAGAAAACATAAACATTCTAAAATAACTGCAAATTTATTCAGCTATTTCTCACTCATTATCATTAATTAGCATTACATTACCAAATTTATCTTTCTGAAAGCAAAACGGTGTTCCACTCTTCCCTTTACCAAGAGTGAGTCTTTTATGTTATGTGACTTTGATACTGTACAGTTTTGTTTCCCAGCAGTGCCATAAGACACACTGCTGTCCCTGGCCTTCAGTGGGAGTTTGTGTTGCTACCAAGAGCCTAGTGCTCACTTTGTTCTGAAAACATTCTTTCAGTGAATGCATTTGAAGCCTTGCTTGTTTTCTGTTGTGTTTGTAAGTCCAGATTCTAAACCCACTGACTTACTGCTCACTGTGTAAAACACTGAATCAGTTTGTTCCTCATCCCACTCTTTCTTTGACCTTGATAACAAATATGCATACAAAACGAAGAATTAAAAATGAGGCAGACATTATGAGTACGTCTAATCTGAATGATGAACTGATAAAACAACATCAAAATACAAAACTCCTATGAAAATTCTCACGACAAGCCAGGCAGGGCTTGACTTAGAGTATGATGATAAAGCTCGCAGTTCATCTGCAATCAAATGTTCGTTCTCACTCAGATATCTGGATATGATCAGTAGAGAATTAGAACAGCTTGACCGCACAGCAGAAGAGCAGCGCCTGCTCCGCATGGACAGAGAAGAGCGATGGCAGCGGGAATACACAAGAAAAAAACTTAATCTTCGTAGAAAAATCGAAGAGGTAAGAGGTGAATTAAATGTTATGAGGAAAAATGTGTAGTTTTTCCATTTGTAAATAATTTTAATGGTAGAGGCAGATATAACTGCATAATGAAAAAAATTTTGTTTTTAAAGATCATTGTAAAAAAGTTACAAAGCATGGCTTCATGTCTCATTAAACTTGAATGTGTGTATATGGGAAATAATTTTTAAGTTATCTTTACTAAAGATAGTAAATAGCTAATTTATTTTTAATTAAAAATTATTAATTTATGTATGCACATCGCACAGTGCAGTGAAGTCCGGACAGCTTATGGGAGTCATTTCTTTCCTCCCCCTAAGAGAGTTATGGCAAAAGTTCTCAAGTTAACTGGCTTGGCAGCAGGCACCTCACCACTGGAGCACCTCTCAGCCTCATGGCTGCTTTCTTAATACACGTGCCCTAAGAAAAACCCATTCCAAAAGCACCGATGACTTGCACATATCTGTCCTGTAACTGTTGGGCCCACGACTTGCTGGTTTTTTCTTGGTGGTGGAAACAAAACGCATCTTCCGTGAAAACAAAACACACTCTCACCTGCATGGTACTTCTTTGGTCTCTAGGAATGGAAGACAAAGGAGATGCTGCTGCTCTCAAAGATTGGAGAAGATGCCAAGAGAGAGCAGAGGGTGGAGGAACAGAGGCGCAGAAGCCAAGAAGAGAGTGACAGAAAGGTAGTGGGAGCTCTGAGTTCTTTCTTGAGATGGTGGAAGAGAAGCTTGGTTTTTTAGAGTAAATATTTGAGTGAACGATTATTCAAAAAACATGTATTCTGCAAAACTAAATGTTAAAAGTTCAAGAAACAAAAACCTGGCTGTTGCTAAGTGCACGGCCTGTTTATGAACTCCTGGACAGGCTCCAAGAGACCTGCAGGCTTCAGCTTTCTGAGAGCAGACAGACAGGCCTTGCACCCACTGCCATAGCCACTATACCCAGATACGCACACTTTTACATGTCCTGTCAAATGCATTTGTATAATGTAAAAAGCACTGCTCCATTATTTGATGTAACCCATTTTGGATTTATCTTCACAATACAATAGTAGTTTTAATTCCCATAAAAATCTTACTCTTATAAAAATGTTCTTGCTGGGCGGTGGTGGCGCACGCCTTTAATCCCAGCACTCGGGAGGCAGAGCCAGGCGGATCTCTGTGAGTTCGAGGCCAGCCTGGGCTATCAAGTGAGTTCCAGGAAAGGCACAAAGCTACACAGAGAAACCCTGTCTCGAAAAACCAAAAAAAAAAAAAAAAAAAAAAAGTTCTTTTAGAGAACTCTAAGTTTTTGGTAAAAATTCTTTGTTTTTCCTTCATTTTTTAAAAAGTTTTACTCCCTTTAAGTTTAATAATATGTTGTGCTTTGTGTTTTAGAATATAAAGCCTTATAAGGAGAAACAGCAGTTTATAGAATCCCTTTATAGCTTACCAACTGCTAAGTACACACAGACACACACAACATACAATCTTCTTATAAATATTTATTTACTCCTAAAGCAAGCACATTCTTTTACATTTTTTATAAAAAGATATATTCATTTTTAGCTTATGTCTATGAGTGTTTAGCAGCATATATGTACTGTACATTATGTGTACAGAGGCAAAAGAGGCAGTCAGGTCCCCTGTAACTTGAGTTACATATGGTTGTGTAGGTACTGGGAACCGAATCCAAGTTCACTGCAGGTGCTCTTAACACCCAAGGCCCCTCTCCTGGTTTTACTTTTACATTTTATAGATTATTTTGTAGGTTGCTTCTTCATTTAATAAAAACAACACTAAATGATTTTTCATGTTGATGAATGTAGGTCTAAAATTAAATTTTGAGTAAATTATACTTGACAAATTTAGGTATAAAATTTATAAAGTTTGATTTGTATTACATTATGTCATTATACTTAAACTTAATAAAATATTGGAAATTGAAGTGTCTATTTTATTTTCCTATAAAATATTATAAATTGAAGTTTGCATTTTATTTTCCATTCTGCTTCTCACAGTGCATCTTAGTCTTGTTTGAGATTCACTGTTCCTATGAATAAGTAGGCTTGTCTTATTTAGTATAATCTGCATATCACCTGATGTTCAATGTTTCAATAGCTCCATAAACACCTACAGATATCACACACACATACATACATAAAAATAGTTAATTACAGTAGGCTTTAATAATAAAATAGTAGTAGGCATAGCAACTTTCATTGATACACATCTCAAAAGTAAAACTTTACTTTTTCTAGAATTAGCTATGAGGTTCTGTGACTTTCATACATACATTTCAACAGTTTTAGAAAATTTTATTACTAGATTGCCAAAGGTTTCATCAGGAAGGAATGTTGGTAGGTTGTTGAATATTTTCTTTTATGATTTTGTTGAATTTATATTTATGGTTCTCAGGAAGTGTATAATATAAATCAAATAATAAATGTTCAATAAATCTGGAATTCATGGTCATTAAGTCAATTCATTTGGTCAGATTGTACTGTAATTTATATGGCATGCAGTTTGATACAAATTGCCAAAAGTTTGTGTAGAATTTTGCAGAAGAAATGTTAGCATGGATTTTTTGTTGTTGTTTTTGTTTTTGTTGTTTGTGTTTTTTGTTTGTTTTATCTTGTGGAGTCAGTGTCTAGATATCAGTGTAGCATGAACTCATCCAGTTGTTTGTAATTTTGCTCGGGTTTCTCCTGAACCTCTGAGTCCACTATTTGTAACAACTTTGGAATTTTTTTAGGTAGTAATTTTAAAATATTTCTGTTCTAGCTCTTATTCATTACTTTTCTCTCTGTGGTCAAATGTCTGACAAGAAGCAATTCAAGAAAGGGAGAGTTAATTGTGGCTTTTAGTCTGAGAGGATCCAGTCTATTTGTCATTTTAGGAAAAAGAGAATGCAGGATAATGACAGCTGTTCCTATTACATCCACAGTCTGGAACTGTTTGTGCTCAGCTCACCTTCCTTCATTTTATTAATTTATTCTGAGGTTCCAGCCCCTGGATTAGTGCTGCCCACATTTTGGGTGTGTCTTTTCTTTTCAGTAAACAATCTCACAGATCCACCATGTGGTATATACCCATGGTTATTCTTTTTTGGTTTTTTTCGAGACAGGGTTTCTCTGTGTAGCTTTGTGCCTTTCCTAGGACTCACTTGGTAGCCCAGGCTGGCCTCGAACTCACAGAGATCTGCCTGGCTCTACCTCCCGAGTGCTGGGATTAAAGGCGTGTGCCACCACCGCCCGGCTTCCCATGGTTATTCTTAATCCCAAGAAGTTTGCAGTGTAGATCAACTGCACATGCACATCCATGTTTTCCTCTTTCCAGGACCTTAACTACATTAAATGGTCTCTATATCTGAGTCATTTCCCTTTCAGTGCTTCCTTTAAGAGACGTTTTATCATTGAATCCATACAAAATGCAACTATGCTGGGTGCATTGATATTCTCGGCTTGAAGTCTAACTTCTCTGTCTTTCCTCGGTTAATTATAATTGAATGATATATTTTTATAGGTCACATGGCCCTGTGTCTTTATAGGCCTAGTATCTTGAACTTCATGCCATATATTGACTTCTTGTATTCAGTCTTTTTATAATTTTGGAAACAATTTGATTAATCAGATTTTTTTATGATTTATTAGCTGAGGCTAGTGTTACCAGTTATCTGAACTAGTTATTCCCTATTATTGAAGCAAGAGTCATTTTAGTATTCTAGCCAGTATGAATCATGAAGCCTTTATATCGGGGCTTGTGAAAATACATATAATTTTCATCTTTATGGAAATGCAAAGCTCTGTTCTCTCTTACCCCTCAGGATGTTCCTTTATGCTATCTTGGGTGCTTCTCTATGTGTACTAATCCTTTTTCTTACAGAGTGCTAAATAAAATGTCTAGGACTCTCTCTGTACATTTATCTCTCTTCTGCCACGTCCATGATCAGTAGTATACAAGAGATTCACAAAAAGTTACATTTCAAAAACTTCAATAATTCTACCAAAGTATTCAGTGAGGTAAATTGTACCTAAGTATTTGATCAGAAATAGAAATCGACTCCTTACTGCTCTTTAAATACTCTAAATTTAAAAGTCACAAGACAAGAATAAGTGTTTATTTCCACTATACTAGATTATTTAAATATCTGTTTTGAATTTATAAATGCCAAATTAATACTAATCAGTATATTTTCTTTAATATTTTAGAAACAAGCAATATTAGAGAAAAAAATGGCTTATCATTTACAAAATATGCAGGATACTGACATTAAAGATGACATGGGAAGAAATGCATTTGAATACAAAGGACAAAATGGAACTGCTTATGAATGTGAGAATATTATGGCACTAAGAAGGAAGCATTGATCACTGTAATGTAATATCTTACATACTTGTACTTGCTACTCACTTTATCTGTGGTCCCAAAATAACCATTTCCACATTATTGTTCAAGTTGAAAAGATCACATGTGCAAACACACACACACACACACACACACACACACACACACACACACACACACACGCTCCTAAACTAAAATAATCTTATCAACTTGTTCAAGAGACAAATTTGATTGCCCTACAGTTTTTGCACCAATTTCCCTGTACGTAAGATAACACATAGTTTACTAACACATTAAAACTAATATGTAAAATAATTGTTTATATACATCAACATTGTGTTGTGGTATGTTGTCAAGTAATAAGAATCAAAAGAACCTGGGAATTTAGGGAAATAAAGATGGAGAAAACGTGTAGAGAAAAGAAGGGAGAAATAAAATGGAAAAGAATGGAAGAAGGTTTAAAAGAAACAGCATGACTTGACCAAGTCCAATTCATATCAGCTACATTTTTTTTGTGTAATATTAAGATATTACAGTGAAACTATCTACATTAGTTATTGGTTAACACAGAATTCTAAAAAAGTTTTAGGAATGCATACTATTGAGGAAGAACATGGCCATCAGTCTTGTTTCTTCTCAATCCCACTTCAGTTCAGATCCTCCTGATGTGACTCTATTTATTACCTTATTAACTGCTCTTAACTGGATGCTGCTTTTACCTTCCTCCACCCATATTGTGCATCTATGTAATTCTGATAATGTCTTCTGCTGCCCAAGCCATTTCCCATTAAATTCACTTTAAATGGCGTATGCAAGCATCTATCACACATGGAGTCCAGTCCGTATTTAAACTTCAAGATTTCATGTTGCACTATGTGCTTGAGGATGACAATTGTCCTCTACTGGTACAGTGTACAGGCTCTGGAGACAGACTACTACTGTCCAACTCTTCCTCTAACTTCTCCTTTATAATTTTCAATACCTGTTAATGGTTTTGGCAAGTTATTTAACATTTCATAGACACATTTCCCCTCTAAAATTGAACATAATACACTAAACAACATCTATGAAGACCTTTAAAATTTTGGCACATAGTAAGTCTTCATTGATAGCTCTGTCATATAGGAGTACTGACCATTATTAAACCGATTGTTTCCCTTTTGTTGCCTCTCTGTGTTCTTTTTCTCAACCTACTATCGACTACTCACTTTTTCTTTCTAATCCTTCACACTCAATTTACATTCAGTCAGATATTTCTTGATAACCATAAGCTTCATGATCCCTCGTCTTTGACTCACTGGAAGCTTGCAATACTCTATATAGCTACAGATTTCTAATAATTTCAGTTGTTCTAATACTAAACGTCTAATTTTGCATGTCATAAAATTTTGAGAAAAATAAATCTACTAAATAAGTTTGGTAGATTCAGCCCTGTGCTTCAGATTACAAATCACTTTAATAGCTTTGTACAACCCAACATCTCATTGTCATATAATAGGGAACTGATGTGAATTGTCAACATTTCTAAACATTTAAATTTTTTTATTTTATGTGTATTTTATCCTGTATGACATGTGCATACCTGATATCTCTGGAGGTTAGAAGAGGGCAACAGACCCCTGGAACTGGTTGGTTGTAAGCCATCATGTGAACCTTGGGAACCAAACCCAGGGCTTCCACAAGGGCAAGAAGTGATCTTAACTTCAGAACCATCTGCTGAGCTCCAAGAGTAGCACTCTTAAACACTGCTACATCATATATTCCTTAGAAAATTGTATACTAATAATATTTCTATAATATTGAAGTGACATGGAATAAAGACATCAATTTCACAATTGTTAGCACTGTAGCAATGTCTTCTTCTACCAAGCAGAAAACATATGTATACATATATACACACACCTATCTTTTTTTCTTTTATTCATCTCTAAGTCAAATTCAAGAATCTCATAGGCATTGTGGGCTGATAAATCCTCATCAATGTATTTATGCTGGTATGCATTCCTTCAGAAAGGAAACTACATGCTCCAGTAGATTATGGTGCAGGTTTCCTTCCTTCAAAAATAAAAAAATAAGTCTCTCCAAGTATCATTTAAGTTAAAAGCATATTATTTCAGAAATAATTATATCCTCCCATTTGACATTTCTCCATCTCCTCCTCTATGTCTTCTAAATACCAAATATAGATTAACAAGGACTTATTTCCTCTTGAGCAAAAATGGATATTTGATCTTGACTAATTCAATTATCACTACTAATAATATGTCTTATTACATTTTTAAGCTTATATAAAGAAGAAAAAGAAGGAGTTTGATGATATAAAAGTAGTTTACCCTGGTGGTGACCAGGAAGCATTAAAAGGAACATCAGGTAATTGAATATTTTAGTAAATATCAAATATTTAAAGTAGTGATTTTGGAGAAAATTGAGTTGGTGGTAATCTTCACTTGAATGCACATGAAGCTTTAGTTTATTCTGATGAATTGCTGATTTTTGAGGCTGCCTCTCATGTACTGCTTTCAGAATTTAATCTCTAGATAACTCACTTTTTTTTTTTTTTTACTGGTCATTGAACTTTCACTTAAGAACAGTTTGGTGCAGGATTTATTATTATTAATTATAGATACAAAGTGACTGATTGTACTTTATATTCTCACAATAATTTTAGAAAACTCAGGAATATTTCAGAAGCTAAATTCATTGACTCCACGATAAAATGAACATTTATTGAAGTATCACTTTCTATCATTGTTAGGCTGTGTCACTGTTTGTTCTTCATTTAAGCTCACCAGATTATACCATGAGCCCCAAAACAAGAAGGACTCTAATGATAAAGATAAAAAATGAAAAACATTAAAACTGAATGCTATGACATTTTTTTTTCACTAATAACTCTCAAGTTGCAGTTAATGTGTAAACTTGGAATAACCTTGAAACATACCTTACTGATTAAAACCTAAAGAAAACAAACTCCAAGTATTTTTCCCCACCGTGTATAATCTGTTTGCTTTTTACAAAATCCAGAAACCCCACAAAAGGACAATGCTACTAATCTTCACCTGTCTAGTCTGTCACAGGACCCTCTGAATATGAGCTTGTCCTTCTCTGTGATGCCTTTAATGAGAATGACCTCCATAGGCTCATGTATTCGAATGCTTGGTCCCTAGTTAGTACAACTGTTTGCAAAGAGTTAGTAGGTGTGGCCTTGTTGTAGAAGGGGTGTCACTCGGGGTGGGGCAGCATTTAGGTTGCAAAAGCCCACCCCACCTCCAGTTAGCTTTTCTCAACCTCCTATTAGAGTTTGGGCAACCTACCATAGCCCCTAAGGAAATCTTACTCTTCCTCTACCAACAGTTATTACAGCTAACTATGGCTACTTCACTTTTTTTTTTTTGGCTACTTCACTCTTTAATACTATTGAACATGTCTTTTGTCATTATGGTTGTTGTTTTCAGAGTCTCATCTTGCAGTCCAGCTTGGCCTCAAACTTCTAGCAGTCCCTCTGACTCAGCTTCCCTTGGCCTGTTAATACAAACATAAGTGACCAGACCACTCTGCCTATTTGCAAGTTCGTTAACTGCCTGGCTATTGTTGTTATGCTTTCTGAGCAGTTTTATCAGAGATATTCTAGGTTATAATATTATTTTTTTAGAATAAACAAGCGAGTCATCATTGTACCTCCTTCACTGGAATATAGCATTCCTGTTACTATATCCTAATATTCTTCTCCTTCAGAATTTTCTCATGTACTACATCTACATACATCCAATGTCAAATTAGATAACGTGGTAAATTTTCCTTTTAATTATGAAATATGTTTTGTAAACTTATTAAGGGAAAAATATTGTTTACCATGACAGTTACCATGGCTTCTCCCTTTAATACATTTTTCCAGATTATTTTTCTGGTGTCCTTTCATCCACCTCAGTCTTCTTCTGTAGTGTCTCATATATGCCAGCCTTTCTAGAAGCACATGAGCCTGGTTTTTGCTGCTGCTGTTATTTTTAATATGATAATCTCTTGATCTTTACTCCTGAAATTTGTTATTCTCATTTAAAATAGACTTCAGGTTGACAGTTGATTGTTTTTATACTTTTAAAAACCCATCTGGGACTAGGGAAATGGCTCAGTCTTTGAAGTTTTGTCGCACAGGTACAAGGACCTGAATTCAGAGTCCCAGCAGTTATGTTATTTAAGTCCTGAGTTCCTAACTCCAGTGCTAGGATGGGTTGGGGGCAGAGATAAATGGATGCCTAGGCCTCAGAGGCCAGCTGAATAGATGAACTCCATGTTCAGTGAGAAACTCTGGTTCCTAATATTAAAGTAGAACCTGATCAAAGTAGACACTCGTCATTGACCTCAGACCTCCACATACCTGTACACACAATGTAAACATATGTACACCATCATGGGCATGTACACACAACACACACATGCCTACACACAGGCAGAATATTCTAGTTAATTTTTTTCATAATTCTGACAAAATATTTTAATTACTGTTTATATAATATTTCTAATATGATACTAGATACAGTCCTCTGTGCATTGCTATTTAAAATCAGCATTGATTTTTCCCCTTTGGCAGATATTTTTATAGTTTTTAAATAATTTTAAGCTTTTTCTATTAAATAATTCAAATACAAATAAAACTGAGGAGGTGACAGTGAAGCTTTGTATGGCCATGACTATCATTTTCAATAATTCATGAGCCACTTTAACTATGGCTTCAACATTTATGTGTTGCCAAATTGTTTTGAAGCCCATTGCACTTATAACATCATCATCAGTATTTCAATATGTATTCTGAAAAAATAGAGAACATTTTAAAAATATGGTATAAAAATACCATTATTACATCACACATACTAATACTTCATAATTCCATATCATCAAATAATTAAACACTGTTTACATTTTCAACATCATTAGAAAAATGTAAGCCAAAACACCTTGAGAAGTGCAAGTCAAAACAATGCCATTCTTTCCCACTCCAGACACAATTCCAATCATTAAAAAACAAATAACGAATGCTGATAAGGATGTGGATTAAAAATAAAAGAAAGTCTGTCTTTACATGCTGGTGGGAATATAAATTAATGCAGTCACTGTAAAAATCTGTATGGATTGTTCTCAAAAAAATAAATTCTACCATGTTAACTAGCTAAATCCCTTTTGGATAATTACCCTAAAAACTTAAAACATATACAGAAACTTGCACATCAATGTTTATTTCAGTACAGTTCATAATAAATTATGAAATCAAAATAGGTGTCCTTCAGCAAAAGAGTAAAGAAAATATGGTACATATGTACAACAGAAATATATGTAGTCAAAAAGAGAACAAAATTGTGTCATTTGCAAAAATATATATACAATTGTAGAAAATTATATTAAGCAAATTAAATTAGACTCAGTGAGAAATATTGCATGTTTTTGCCCATTTGTGGATCGTAGATTTTATGCAGATACATAAAATTATATATTCCTATAAGACATGAATTTATAAGTGAAATGGTGTAAGATTAAAGGTTACTAATGGTAATGGTAAGGGAAAAAAAGGGAAAAGACCAGGCAAGTCTATTATATGCCTGTATGGAAATGACTTTATGAAGCCCAGCACAGTATAAAGTGTACACGCCAATTAAAAACAAGGGGGGTTGAGAAATGTTTGCACTTCAGTGTCTTGAAAGTTTGTGTAAATTTAATTTCCCTTGGAAATTGGCTTCAATTCTATGAAGTCACTTAAACTCAAAAAGCAATTTGTGTCTGGGATCGTTTTGTAGAAAATGTTTTTAGACTAGTATTACATTTATTTATTAGACAACAATTTTTCCTATTTTTACTTGTTCATAAGTAGGAGTGGATATGTGAATTTTCAAGATCATTGTCTTTAATGCATGTTTTCATATCATGCATTTTGTATTGTACTCCTTTCTTAATCATTTGGTGATTATCTGTAGACTCTTCTGTGTTCATTTATGACCTTTTCTTTCCCTGGTCAGTCTTGTTTTTCATTTTTACTGAGTTTAGAATTGCTGTTGGTATTATTACTTTTTTATTTTCTTAATATGTATTTAAATGAATGGTTTTCTCTGCTTATTAAGTATTTACAGGAATATATGAAAATTAAAGAAGAGAAATTATGATCCATTGGTGATTGATATTAAAATAAGCTGATCACTTTGATAAAGTTTTTGAGGTTACTTGGTTATATTTACCATATGGTAAGGCAGGTTTTGTGATAAAGCTTTATTCAATTTAACTGAAATAGATTAGAGACAGATCAATACTTTAATAGATCTATCTATATATGTATATTGATATGTTTGATATGTGTGTGTGTGTATTTGTGCATGAAAATTCATAGAAGTTCATTTTAGAAATGGCTGGAATTGAAATCAACTGAGATTTCCATGAGCTCATGGTAGACTACAAAGTGTGGTATATAAAAAAATATGCTGCATAAAAAAAATGATTTTACTTCCCCCAAAATAAAAAAAAAAGAAAAGTGTACACACTGTATAATTGCATTCATGTAAAATTTCAGAAAGTACAAACTAACCTTAAGAGTTAAAATCAGTACTCTTGGGACTAGAAAGATGGATTGATTACAACCATCTAGGGGAGGACATATATGAGTAGTCCTAATATATTACTGATTGAATGATGCTTTCAGTTGTATTTCTTTTGGAAGTATTGTTACTCATGAATATTTCAATTTTAATAATTAGTTTAAGAAAACACAATTTGCTACAATTAACAACATGTCCAAAACCAAAGGTTTTCTTTCTCATTTACTCCTAGGACAAGTATCGACTGTTGTTAATCATTCTCAGAGTAGTTCAAAGAACATTACAAAAATATCAGGATCCTCAGTTGCGTATCAGACAGGGATACAGAACAGTAGCTCAGAACAAAAGGTAAAAATATTTCAAATTATGTGGTTAGTATTACTTTGTCTGCCTAAGTTTTATTCACATGTGTTATCACTTTTACTCACCTGGTATTATTAGGGGAAATGAGTGCTTGCCAGAAAAAGTGATTCCATTCAGGGGCAAACTTTATTATTCATGTACTGTGAAATTTAACAGAAACAAATCCAAAGTCCATAACCAATAGTGATGATAACATTGCTATTTACTAGTAATATAAGAAATCTATGCTCATGTGTTTGACCAAACACTGGGATAAGCTAAACATGAGAAAGTAAAAAAATTGTGTCAACTGAATGCAAATTGAGTCAATTGAATGCAAAGGCTAGTGAGGCAACACCCATCTTGAGGACACATTGACTAATTAGGCATAAACATAGAAAATGTTACACTAATCTGGGGAGACTAATTTTTATTCTGGCTCTAGTTCAAAGGAGTACGTTAAATAAGCATTATAGTGTTGCCTGGGGTTTGAATTGGTAGAATTGTATTTCTCTGTATACAGTTGAATGACTAAGTTTGAGAACTATCCATTAAGTGGCTCACTGGGCCTTTAAATAAAGGGCAGACAGAAGAGGAGTAAGAGCTATATTGTGATAAATTGAGCTCAATATTGAACTAAATTTGAGATGGCGAAAAGTATCCTGGGAAGTTAAGTATATTTACTGTGCTTGCTACACTTTTTATGACAAACTTGGGCATGAAGAGTAGAAATGCATCTAGATTCATGTGGTTTCCTGACAGAAGACAGAATCTCTTCCTGAAGTAGTGTTACTAATGAATATTTTTCTCTTTATTATTTTGCCATATAGACAAATGGAGTAACGAAAAAAATAAGTGATGAAAGAGGTAAGGTTATGAACAGTACTAATTATTCTGTTATTAAGTACATAGTTGGACTCCATTACATGGTTTTGAAAGCTGTTTTTCCTAATTTTAAAAGGAATGATTAGTTTGACTTTTTAAATATTGAAGTACCCTTCCTCTAATCACTTCTTCCTCTTTTTAGTTCACCATAAATCTTGCTGTGAAAAAAAGCTTCTTAAAACAGCATTTTATCACTTCTATTCCCTTTTCCTAAAATCAATTTAAAATACAGCTTTATTTCTTTATACAAGCAATAAGTTGTTGTTGCAGACTGAATACAATTAAAATAGTCCAGTTTGTCAGTGGGCCCTGTTAGTTTCATGAGACTAAATGGTTGTGGTCATCAAAATATAAGGGTTTCAGATTTTTCAATGGATGCAACTGGGAAGAAGTGACATTTTTAAGGCAATGAACATCCAAAAAAGATACTGTCTTTGAAGAAGTTTGCTTAGCTTAAATAGATTACTGATTCTAGTCAGTGTCGCAGCTTAGTGAAGAGAATGCTAGAGCAAGTGGGCAAGTCATGATTCACCTTTGGAATTATAATACATTCATACTTAAAGCTATCTCTTATCTTTCTAGTTCCTGTAAACACATCAACTAGAGATTCAATTATTTCAGCACAAAATTCACCCACAAAGGCTAATAGACATTCACGTACATCTTTGTGTCCTCAAAAAGAAGAGGTATGTAACATTTAATTTACTCTAAATTCAAAAATGAGATAACTTATGGTCATTTTAATATATGAAAATGCCAATTTTTAAACTTACATTATAACTGCATTCCATGAAATTTATTGTACAATTTTAAAAATATAATAACTCAAGATCAGGGTGTCTAAATATAATCCACAAGGTGTAACATTTACTGCATTCATGGAACCCACAGAGGAATTAGCTGAGCTTCTTTGGTGGCTTCTTATAACACTGATTTAGCATTTTTATCAGTAATCAGGTTTCTTCTTATGGAAAATTATCAGTGGGTATCCAAGTATATAGCCATTTCACATGAAATAAAT
Organism: Peromyscus leucopus; assembly: GCF_004664715.2. Lineage (NCBI taxonomy): Eukaryota > Metazoa > Chordata > Mammalia > Rodentia > Cricetidae > Peromyscus > Peromyscus leucopus. The sequence continues at coordinate 63,927,955 of NC_051066.1, forward strand.
ATTATCTATAAATTTTCAACCTGTTATCTTAGGAATAAAATCAATATCCTCAGTTCCAATATTATGGTAATAATTGATTCACTATGCTAAGGAGTTTACATGGTTTTCAACAATTTTAATAGATATTTAATAGATTATCTCCAGATGAATTCTTCATATAAAGGTAGAAAATGATATCATTTTATGTGACTTACAATACATAACAATTGACATCAAATAATGCAGAATAAAAAGTATGCAGAATATCTAAACTGTATTATGCTTACCATACTGGTATGTCTCTGTGACACATTATAAATAAATATTTGTTAACTGTAATTTTGCATAGTTAGTTCACTAATCTGAAGTGTCACTAGCTCTGTTAAATATGCTAACAATCAGGAAAAATTTTAACTGTTGGAATAGTAACATTGTTTACCATATTTCAAAATCTTTAACATTTAAGAAATCAAGAAGGCCTGTTAAAACAATATCTTAAAACACACTGTAACATACATCTTTGTTTTGTACATTTTCAAAACATTACAAGGAACAAGAGGCCAAAAAGCATGTGTCAAGTTTATTCATGGGATTGCAAAAAAAAATTGCATGATAATATACTCTGTAGGTTGATTATTGCAATACTCCAGACTGTAAAATGAGAACATCACTGTGCTACATCCAGATAATGTTCAGTAAAGAACAAGGAAACAATTCATATCAGGACACAAAAACAGTATGTGTAAACTGCATTACTGACCTTTCTGAGTATTACATGCTTTACTCACTTTCCATATTACTCCAAAATGGGTAGCATATGTTCACAGATACCAAATTTATATTAAGAAGTTTGTTTGTGGGCTGGAGAGATGGCTCAGAGGGTAAGAGCACTGACTGCTCTTCCAGAGGTCCTAAGTTCAATTCCCAGAAACCACATGGTAGCTCACAACCATCCACAATTTGATCTGGTGCCCTCTTCTGGCATGTAGGCAGAACTCTATATACAAATAAATAAATAATAAATAAATAAATACATAGATAAATAAATAAATCTTAAAAAAAGTTGAATTGTTCTCTGGCACACTGTGCAAAGCTTGAAACTGTCAGACATTTTTCTCATTGCTTGCTTTCACTTTTCAAATATTGAAAAATGAATATACTTATTGTTATGATTCTTTTTTCGGCAATCAGGTTGAGTGCCCAGAAAAGTAGAGAAACTCACAATCACTCATAGAGGGTACATGGTCTTTTTCAGTACCACTGAGCTGCTTTTTCAAATATATCCTGCAGTGCTCCTTAGTTGATTGATTTCTTTGCCTTCATGTAGTTAATTTAGGGTTACCAGAAAATGCTATCTATATATGTAGGGAAATGGTATCATAGCAGGAACACAGAACCTTCCTCTTAACTATCTAAATCTTCAGTTTTCATTCCTAATGCCAATTCCAACTATATATAATTTCATTAAATTGTATATTGTATTTGACATGAATACAACTACATGCTGAGTATCAAAGTTGGAAAATGATCAGATGTGTTAGTATTGTAAACATTTTTGATAAATATATTAATTTTAATTGTATAAATAATAAGTATAACATAAGCACAAAACATGAATATTTCTTACAAATGGAGATTTTTGAGAAATTTAACATTATTGATTTTTTTAAATAAACATAAATACAAGTTGATGATCAAAATTTAGAGAAATCTCTCTTTTTGTTGTTTATGTAGCAGGATATGAAAGGTGATTGGAATGGAAAGCCAAGCAAGAAATCAAGTTATGCTGGTGAACCAGGTAAATGTCAGCAGGAAGTTGTGCAGCTATTAAAACATTCTTTCACCTGTCACTTATGCCCATTGCAAATGCTCTGCCAGTTAATGTATTAATGCAGCGATTTCTGCTAGGTCTTGTGCATAGTACTGAACATTGAAGGAAAACGTAGCCAGGATGTTACCCAGAGCTTTTACCCTAAAACAGAAGAAATAGTCTTGACAAACACACAAACCAAGTTTATAAATGAATGTATAAAAGCCATATACTCTATGAAGAGAATACCTGGAACTGTGTGATTTGAGTCATGAGGAAAGAGAGTTTTATGATTCTTATTTTTTCTTTTATTTTTTAGATTAGACTATAATTACATAATTTCCCCCTTCCTTTCCTCCCTTCAAAAATCTGCCATATACCCCTCCTTCCTCTCATTAAAATATACAGATATAATTCTAAGTACATAAGTACAATATGCTTACTCTGTATAATGTTGCTTGTATGTATGTTCTCAGGGTTGAGCAATTGATATGCTCATCCTTGAGGAAGACTGTTTCTCCTGCTGTCAACATTTACCAGGTGCCCATAGTTTTTGTGTAGGGTGTAGATGTAACCAACCGTCTTATTAAATAAAAAAAAACAGAAACAATGTAAAAGAGAAAGCCAAGATGTCAGAGCTCAGAGCTAAAATCTCACCCTTCCTCCTGCTGTCCCAGCTTCCTGAAAAAGAGCTATTTCCTGTGTATAAGTCGTTTTTCTAGTCATTCTGCCTTCTCATTGGTTGTAAACCCAAACACGTGACTGCCTTGTCACTGTCTGAATGTACAGCCCCCTAGGTCTTAAAGGCATATGTCTCCAATGCTGGCTGTATCCCTGAACACACAGAGATCTATGGGATTAAAGGTGTGTGCCACCACCGCCACACTCTGTCTATGGCTCTAACAGCTCTGACCCCTGGGCAACTTTATTTATTAACATACAATCAAAATCACATTTCAGTACAATTAGAATACCACCACATTTCCCCTTTTCTATTTTAATAGAAAGAAAAAAAGCAAAAGGTTATAACTAACAAAAGAAAAACTATATACAAAATTACAATAACTATATACAATATATACAAATAATAAATACCTAAACAGGTATTTGACAAATCAGAGAAAATAATTCCATTATCTATCCTATTTTGGTAAATCCAAGATGTATCTAATTCACTTTCTATCCTAATTAATTTTCAACTATAACTAACTAATCTTCAACCATAACTAACTAATCTTCAACTCCCTCAGAGACCCAAGAAGGGAATAATATTAGCTAACAAAAATAAAAACAGGAAGTGCATGCAAGCAACTTCCAAAAAATTTGTGAGTTGACAGAAACAGCCAGCTGCCTGGGCAGTCACCTGAGGTTTCTCTGCAGTGTTGGGGCATCATCTTCAGCCTATAGGCTTAGTGTATCTGACAGACTCATTTGTGAAGTAGGATGTACACAATGTCAACAGTTCAACCTCACATTGGGTGAGAGCAGTCCATGTACCAGAAACACCTGAATTCCACTAGTGTCATGTCATGATTCAGGATTTTAAAATCTGGAAATTGATAACAGTTTTTTAATTCAGCTGTTCATTCTTCTTGGCTGTGTATATATGGCTTCATCTCAGCATCCCCTTCTTCTCCACATCCCTCTATTAAGTGCCAGTCTACTTTCGAGAGGCATGAGCTTTCAGCTGCTGTTCCATTGCACAACAGAAGCCATCGGCCCTCTGCCTGTTAAGCTGCCTTCGAAGAAAAGGACACTATACCTTTTCCGGATGCGAAGGCCACTTCAGGGATGGGGCCATATTGTTCTGGCCTCAGAAGATGCCTTTTGATAAAGCCATAACCACACTTGTTTTGGCAAGAATCAGTAGTCCCTTGTTTCGTGTTCTGTCTGTCCATTTTGTCCTGTTGATTCGAGGATACTTTGTTGTCCAGTGGCTAACTTTTGCCATAAAGTTGACTCCATATACAGTTTCTTCAATGCCCATATTTTCTCTGAAGTAGATTGGTACTGCCAGGAGCCGACATGTCTAAAAAAAGAAAAATTTTCTAAGTTATAAAACATTTTAAATGCCATATTCTGTAGATCTCTGAAGGGTTTGAAGATGACCTGTCTAAAACATCTCTGCTCAATTTTTAAAACATATCTAATATGACTACAAGTTCTATTGTAATGTCTAACTACTAACTTTCATTTCTTTATATCGTAATAGTTGGTAATAATAACATTCAAGGATCAGAAATTTGCATTACATTGTTAAATGAATGGTATAAATACAATTAGAAATATACATATAGCATTTTCTAACAATATCAGTTTCAAATTGGTATACAATATAAAACAATCCAATCCAATGTAAAGTACTTAAAACTAGTAATTGTCTTTTTCTTTTCTTTTTTTAAACAAGAACCTTAAATCCAATCTCCTTTGCTTAGCCTTTTTCCTAACCCTTGACAATAACTTGTAACCAACCCCCCTAAATACTGAAAATTATCCCAGACCCAAAACCCATTAAAAAGACCAAAAAACCACCCTCCCCACACCACCTCTTAGGGTATGTGGGCGTCGTATTCTTAAAATTGCTTCCTGCTGGGTATGGGCGAAGTTTTCTTTATCCTGAAAGAAAAAATTTTAGGTTAATTGTCAAATTCTAGGAAAGGTAACTATATCCTTCATTATCCAGTCTGTGTATAATGCCAAAGTTCAGGGTTTATCTCAATTCCTTGTTCTTTGAGACTGGATCATCTCAGCTAGTCATCTCAAAATTGCTCTGAGCACCTTGTAGTTCAAAGCTGATCTGTGGATGATGTTTGTCAGCTTAATGATATTATTATTGTCCACGTGGAATTGTTGTTGTTGTGGGGCCCCATCTTCTTCCTGGAGACATCAGTTGATGTTACGCCTGGCCGTGATTTCCTGCAGAAAACTGATAAGAGACTCGAACACAAAAACATATATATGCAGCTAGCCTTTTTTCTAGAATTAGTTAGTACTCTATATGACCATTTATAGCTTAACAAAGTTTAAAATGTATATATATCTATATGTTAATCTTGTAAATTTTGAAATAAAATTCATACTTTAAGAAAAGTTTAAAGAATCAGAATAGAATCAAAGAGTTGAGATTAGTAATAGAATAGTCCCTTAATTAATTTTGCTTTTGTCCTGCACCTTAGCAGAAGATGGCTCTTTTATTCTGGCATGATACAGGGAGTTTGCATTTTCCTTTTAACAACATGCTTGATTTTAAAGAAGGAGAGAGCCATTCTCCAACTCCAAAGTCAGCTTTAAATTTTAATTGAACTGGGATTATTAGAAGACCAATATTGTTAAATCTTTAGAGAAAAGCAGAAGCAAACATTTAGGAAGACATAAAATTTTTTAGATAATATATAATCATACACCGTTTCACTCTGTTTCTTGGGATAGATGATTTGTCCCTTTTCTTCAGTTGTCTCATTTGTCCACTGTTCTTCAGATTCCTTAACCTTCATTCTCCTAAAAGACAAAAACAAAAACCTTTCCCCAAGACTAATTTTGGGGATGTTTCCTTTTGGCAAGTTATTATCTGATTAAATGAAAAGGCATGTGTTTTTGATACAAGTTAGTTTAAATTGGATGTTCATGCTGGTTGATGAACTATCACCTCCTCTAATTAAGAGGTCTCTCTTGTTCAAATCTAACCTTTATCAATTTTGATGGTACCCACAGCTTATCTTCTCCTGTAGAAACAAAAGCAAAACCTCGTCCCCAATGTAATACATACCCTGGTTTCCATTCTGAGGTCAGCACATCCTTAAAGTATATAGGCTGATATAATTCTGTAGTTTTTTCTGTTATCCAGTCTCTCTGCAGCTGTTGTTCCTTTCCCATTGGCATTCAGAAAATTCAAAGTTAGAAGAGCATTATGCAGTCTATTTCTGGGGGTTTTTGTTACCCCTTTCTGTTTATTTAGCATATCCTTTAGAGTTCTGTTTGATCTTTCTATAACTGCTTGACCTGTAGGATTATGTGGTATGCCTGTAATATGCTTTATATTGTAATAAGCAAAAAACTGTTTCATTTTAACAGAGACATATGATGGAGCATTGTCAGTTTTGATTTATGCAGGTATACCCATGATGGCCATAACTTCTAGCAAATGAGTGATTACAGAATCAGCTCTTTCAGAACTCAAAGCAGTTGCCCATTGAAATCCTGAATAAGTATCGATTGTGTGGTGTACATATTTCAGTTTTCCAAATTCTGCAAAGTGAAACACTTCCATCTGCCAGATTTCATTTCTCTGAGTACCCTTTGGGTTACATCCTGCTGGTAATGGCGTTTGATTGTAGAAGGAACAAGTAGGACATTTCTTTGCTATTTCTTTGGTTTGTTGCCAGGTTATGGAAAAATCCTTTTTTAAACCTTTACTATTGACATGATGTTTTTTATGAAATTCTGAGGCTTCCAGCACATTTCCTATCAATAATTTATCAATCTCATCATTGCCTTGTGCTAGAGGGCCTGGCAGACCAGTATGGGATCGAATGTGAGTTATATATAAAGGATGATTCCTTTTCCTGATTGTATCTTGTAATTGAATAAATAGTGAAGTTAATTCTGAAGCATCAGGGATAAATTCTGCAGTCTCAATATGTAACACCACTCTTTCAGCATAATGAGAGTCAGTTACTATGTTGAGAGGTTCTGAAAAATCCATTAATACCAACAGAATAGCATACAATTCTGATTTTTGAACTGAATTATATGGACTTTGAACCACTTTACTTAAATTTTCTGATTTGTAACCAGCCTTTCCTTCTTTGTTGGCATCTGTATAAAATGTACGAACTCCAGATATGGGTTTTGCATAAAATTCGAGGCAAGATCCAATCAGCTCTCTTTATAAGATCAATTCTATTGCTTTTGGAATATTTGCTGTTAATTTCTCCCAAAAAAATTACTGCAAGCTCTTTGCCAGGTTCACTTTCTGTCCATAATTTTTCAATGTCCTCCTTAGTTAATGGTATGTCAATTTCTGCTGGGTCTATGCCTGCTAATTGACGAAGTCTCAATTTTCCTTTGTAAATCAAGTCAGAGATTTTTTCCACATAAGTTTTTAATTTTTTATTTGGTTTATTTGGTAAAAATATCCACTCCAATATAATGTCTTCCCTATGCATTAATATTCCAGTAGGAGAATGCCTAGAAGGTAAAATAACCAAAATGCAATCCAGCTTTGGATCAATATGATCCACGTGTCCTTCATGCACTTTCTTTTCTATCAAGGCCAATTCTTTCTCAGCTTCAGGTGATAATTCTCTTGGACTATTTAAGTCCTTGTCACATTCTAAGGTTTTGAACAAATTAGTCAGTTCATCATTTTTTACCATAACAATAGCTCGTAGTGAGAAATGTCTCCAAATAATCTTTGAAAGTCATTAAGAGTCTGTAGTCTATCTCTCCTAATTTGCACCTTTTGGGGTCTAATTTTTTGTAGCTCTATTTTATATCCTAAATAATTAATAGAATCTCCTCTTTTATTTTTTCAGGAGCAATTTGTAATCCCCAGCAAGGCAAATTTTTCTTTACTTCTTCAAACATTCTTTCTAAAGGATCTGCATTTGAGTCAGCTAGTAAAATATCATCCATATAATGATAAATTATAGATTTAGGAATTTTTTTATGTATCACTTCCAATGGCTGTTGTACAAAATATTGACACAGAGTTGGGCTATTCAACATTCCCTGTGGGAGGACCCTCCATTGAAATCCTTTAACCAGTTGAGAATTATTATAAGTAGGTACTGTAAAAGCAAATCTTTCTCTGTCTTTTTCTTGTAAGGGTATTGAAAAGAAACAGTCTTTTAAATCAATAACTATGAGAGGCCATCCTTTTGGTAACAGAGTAGGCAAAGGCATCCCAGATTGTAGAGAGCCCATTGACTGAATTACTTTGTTAATTGCTCTAAGGTCTGTTACCATTCTCCATTTACCAGATTTCTTTTTAATAACAAATACAGGAGAATTCCAAGGGCTGGTTGATTCTTCAATATGCTGAGCATTTAACTGTTCTTCTACCAGCTCTTCTAAAGCCTGGAGTTTCTCTGTTGTTAAAGGCCATTGTTGGACCCATACAGGCTTGTCTGTTAACCATTTTAAAGGTAGAGCTTTTGGTGTCTTTGGAAGATCATCAGTTATTGTGCCCTGTTCTTGTATAATATGGATGGCTGGTGACCACTCATTAGAACAATATCTTCTAATATTTCTCTCAGTAACATGTGCTAGTTTATGATTTGTTTCTGAGATTGGAGGGATGTTAATCTGAGTATTCCGTTGTTGCTCAAGTCTCAACCCCACAGGTTCATAGTTATGTTAGCCACATATGGTTTTAATTTTCCTCTCTGTCCTTCTGGACCTATACATTCGAGCCATCTTGCACTCTGTTTCACCTGAGATAATGTCCCAATTCCTAACAGTTCAACGTTTACCTCCTGAAGAGGCCAAGTTGGATGCCAAAATTCCGTTGCAATTATGGTAACGTCCGCACCTGTGTCTACCAGACCAGACAACAAAACACCATTTATTTTTATCGTTAATTTTGGTCTTTGTTCATTAATAGAAGTTTGCCAAAAAATTTTCTTTATGTTTTCTCCTGAATTTTCTATTCTCTCTGTTTCGTCATCCTGACCAGCATGATTTATTCCAATAGGCATTTGGTTATTTAATCGCTCAGAGCAGGGATTTCCTCTATGACTGCAGGAAATGTTTGAACTGGATTTGTAATGGGGGCCTGCGCGAGTCCCCTCTGGGAGTTTCCCAAAGACTGAGGGAAAGGATTACCCTGTCTGTCCTTTGTTGATCTACATTCGTTGGTCCAGTGTTTTCCCTTACCACACCTTCTGCACACTCCAGAAGGAAGGGGCATTCTGTTGCCATTGTTCCTTGAAGAAACATTGTTTCTCGGAATGACCTGTCTACAGTCCCTTTTCAAATGTCCTTGCTTTCCACATCCAAAACATCTAACACTCCTCAAACCTTTTGAAATTACTTCTCCTACCCACGTATCATCATGCTCATCAGCCTCAACATTAATTGTTTCTCTAATCCAATCTTCCATAGGTGCAGATCTTGCCCTTAATGGCCTGATTATTCTTTTGCATGCTGCATTCGCATTCTCAAAGGCCAAAGATTCAATTATTGCCTTACCAGCTTCTGATTCCGAGACCATTCTCTTTACTGCTGAAGCCAGTCTTTGTAAAAAATCTGTAAAAGACTCTTTTGGGCCTTGCATCACCTTTGTAAATGACTCAGATTTTTTTCCTGGTTCCTCAACTCTGTCCCATGCATTCAAGGCTGCCGTTCGACATAAAATTAGGGTTTGGACATCATATAAACATTGTGTTTGTACTGAAGCATATTGGCCTTCTCCAATAAGCTGATCCTGGCAAACTTGTATTCCTTTATCCCTCCATTGTTTTTCTATGTGTTTAGCTTCCTCCTTAAACCAGGTCAGAAATTGAAGTCTCTGGCTGGGTTCTGAAACACCTTGTGCAAGGTCCCGCCAGTCCTGTGGTACAATCCTATTATATGTTGACCAAGAGTTTAACATTTGCTTTACATATGGGGAATGCATGCCATAAGATACTATTGCCTCCTTAAACCTTTTTAAATCCAACATTTCAATTGGAGCCCAAATATTTTGTGTAGCCATTTGATCAGGCATCTGCTGTACGGTTACAGGATAAATTAAGGGTGACTGTGTGAAAACAGGCTTTCTTTCTATAACCTTATTATCCAGACTTGAAACAACTTCACTGTTAATTTCTTCTGTCTGAATTTTTACAGGTTTAACAAGTTCTTCTAAAGCTGTTATCCTGGCACTTAAATTGACTATCTTTTTAAATATTAAAATGAGGATTAGCATAGTGAAAAACTGCATAATTCCACCAATACTAATCTTCTCATATAGTTGTTCCATTGTCAGACTGCCTAAAATTTCGAACAAAAACCAATTTTCTTCCAATGTACACATAAAACCCATTTTTTTTAATGTGGAAAAAAATTCTCTTTTTGATAGTTTCCTTTAAAATATCTGATATGTTATGACTTACCAAACCTGAGTAGAACAGTAGAAATCCGAGGGGATTTTCAAAACAGCCACATAGTATCCGAGGTGTAAATCCAGAGAGACAGATACAGAGACAGAGACAGAGAGAGGGAGGGAAGAGAGAAAGAGAGAGAGAACGCACAAGAAAGCGTAGCCGGCTAAAGCTTAAATCCAGCCACGTGTTCCCTCTTGTGCCGAGTCAAGGCTTGGTCTGGCTTCCTTAAGCTCCGACCACGTGAGTTGGCTTTACAGGCAGGGCCTTGTTCGGCAGGGCAGGTCTGAGTTGTTTGTAACACCTGTAACACCGGCTTTAAGCAAGCAGCTCACAATTAGTCCAGTCTGAGGTCAAGCAGACCTAGACCCGGGCTAGGAAGCCACCGTTCGGACTAGGAAGCCGATTGCCGCCTGCCGCCACCTGCCGCTGCCTGCTGCCCTTGGGGGAATGCGGACCTGCCGCCAAGCCAAGCAGTTTTTAATGGATTCTTGTCACGTTGGGTGCCAGATGTAGATGTAACCAACCATCTTATTAAATAAGAAACACAGAAACAATGTAAAAGAGAAAGCCAAGAGGTCAGAGCTCAGAGCTAAAATCTCACCCTTCCTCCTGCTGTCCCAGCTTCCTGAAAAAGAGCTATTTCCTGTGTGTAAGTCATTTTTCTAGTCATTCTGCCTTCTCATTGGTTGTAAACCCAAACACGTGACTGCCTTGTCACTGTCTGAATGTACAGCCCCCTAGGTCTTAAAGGCATATGTCTCCAATGCTGGCTGTATCCCTGAACACACAGAGATCTATGGGATTAAAGCACGTGCCACCACTGCCACACTCTGTCTATGGCTCTAATAGCTCTGACCCCCGGGCAACTTTATTTATTAACATACAATCAAAATCACATTTCAGTACAATTAGAATACCACCACAGTAGGGTTCAGGGTTCCTGGACTTCCCCCACCCCACCCCACTTTAGAATATCTATTATATTGTCCTTGTTCTGTTTATGTCTAGGCAGTCGTGTCAGTGAGAGTTTATGGGTGTAGTGCCTGACATTCCTAGGAGACACAGTAGCACAGCATACTGCCTCTTCCTGTTTTTCTTCCCTCTCTTTCTCAGTGTCCCCTGAGACTTCAAATGTTTTATGTTTTAATCTCCTGCTTTTTTTTTTTTTTTTTTTTTTGAGAGAGGGTTTCTCTGTGTACCTTTGTGCCTTTCCTGAAACTCAGTTTGTAGACCAGGCAAGTCTCAAACTCACAGACTTCTGCCTGCTTCTGCCTCCCGAGTGCTGGGATAAAAGGCATGTGCCACCACCACCCGGCTTCTCCTGCTATTTTAATGAGATATTTCTAATGATCACAATCAAAATTGAAATAACTTCCTATGGATGCTTATATTTTATGTCCTTTTTACTTTTCTATTAACTTGTGTTTTCCTGTCTTCCAGACTTTGAGGCAAAGTTTACAAGTAAAATAGTATGAATTTAGTACAAACTACTTAGTAATTTGAGATGTACCAAACTATTGATATACATACATATATAAAAATACTATATAATAAGCCAGTTCACATATTTTTAACCTCACAGTTACATTTGTGCATATGAGTTTGAATGTGTGCATGGTTAGAACACTGGAGGTCATCTCTCTTAACAATTTTTTAAGTACACAACAAAATACTGTTTACAATTGTCACACTATGTATTGGATCTGTAATATTTATTAATTTTACAAAAGACTAAACTGTGACAAATATCACTCCATGTCCTTTTCCTTCAAATCAGTTATGTTCTGTTGTTATGAGTTTGACAATCCGTATTTGACAAGTAAGGGAAAACATGCGAGAGTTGCTTTTCTGCACTTTTGACATATTTCATGTAACATAATGCTCTTCAGGATTGTGCATGTTCCTTTTTCTTTTTCCTTCCAAGAATGCCCTTAAACTTTATATCCTCCTGCCTTCACCTGAGGATCCATCTTTCAATGTACAGTTAAGTGCCCATAACAACATATTTTGTATTAGCAAATCCACAAAGCTGAATAATACACTGTTTATGTCAATGCTGGTTGCATCTATACTCAGTATGTGTATATTTATCCTGTTGTTATTCTGTATTGTTTACAGTATAAATACAAAGTTCTCCAAAGGAAATGGCCATATTAATAGTCCAGAGGCATAGAAAGCATGTTACAGTGGGACATTAAATTTTACTCTATGTCTGTAGGCCTTATAATAAATGCAGAAGACCTAGGCATCAACAGGCATTGGAGAGGTAAATACAGAGTTCAGATTTTACAGTATATTGAACTGTGCACTAAGAACTTTGGAAGTGCTATGAAAGTCCTGAAAAGCTTGTGAACGAGTCAGTTACAAGTGAGAACAGGTTATTTGACAATGATGTTGCCATTTTAAAAGTTACTGAGGATGAATATAAACTATAGTTTTCTTTTCCTGATGCTTAGGATCTCAGGGTGGTGCTCCACCCCCGGGTATTTTTTCTTCTCCTGTTTACTCAAATATGTAAGTATACAAATTCTTAACATGAAATCATGTATTCATATTTTGATAATTGCTTAAGTACATGACTACATGAAATCTTCCTTTTTTTGTAGTTCTACTTCAATTTACTGAAACGTCATTGCTTAAAAACTTTCAAAACTGAGTTTGAGTTGTAGACATAGTGAAGGCCATCCTCCTTCCTGCTATCTAGTCCTTTGCTCTCTGTACCCATGATCTTTGCCCTTTTCTCCAGGGTTTCTTTGTATTTCTCTTTGAAATATTTACCTATGACTTTTGAGATTATTGGTTTCTAAAGGATGATAAATCATACCATTTCAATGACTTGATCATCTTTCTCCTTAAAAATAATTGCAGTGTTGTCCAGAATAATACCCATGTTGGAAATTGAAACCTTTAGTGATGTTTAGTAGAATTTTTTTCATTTCTCAAACAAACATTGGGGAAAAGATATTTTAGCTTTTTTTTTCAACTTGAAAAGAAGCAGCTACTGTTTTAGAATCATTGTGATCTTTTAAAAAAATGTTTATATGGGACTAGTATGTATGTGTGCATATGTACACAGACAGAAGACAGAAGTCAACATCACTGGTTGTCTTCATCTTCTCTTTGATATTTTATTTTTATTAGGCAGAGTCTCTCTCTGAACCTAATGAAGCCTTTATGTGTGTGATCAGGATTGGAATCCAGTTCTCATGTACAGCAAGCTATTTACACAAGACTGTCTTCCCAGTGACCCAATGCTAAAAACTTAAAAAGAAATTGGCAAAGCAAATGAAATACAAACTAAACTATACACTTTACAAACCTAGATTCCTGTGTAAATGGCTATATAAAAGAAAAGATCTCTGATGACAAATAATTTTCATATTCAGACTAAGTATTGTCCATAAAGAGTTACAACATGAGGTTGATGGGTGTTAATATGTAGAACTCAGTGAATGTTCACAGAATACATAGCATGTGTTACAGCCAGAAAGAATGAGTCTTATCCAAACAAGCAAAATGAGTCAGAAAGATGCCTACCAAGTGCAGATAGTGATTATTTCTATTTATGGGATAAATAAGTGCTAAAGGAAGAACATTATAACCCCCTTTACTGTCTGCCCAACCCCTGCTCATCACACGTACCAATTTAACTATGTATCATGAAAGACTTTACCATGGGGACCCTACATTTGTTTTAATGTCAACCACCTTTCACCCCCTCAAATACTTATTTGTCCTTTTTAAAAGTATAAATGCAAAAGATTGCTAATGTAAAAATGAAAATTCATGACAGAATTGAGATACATTGTGTTAGCAGTGGCAGGAAAGTTGTAAAAATTAAGCGTTAGACAATTAAGTTTGAAATACTCTGCCATACAGACTGAAGTTTAGAGCCTGTACTAATTGTTTATTAGTCCAATAGTTTGGAACAATAATATTGTGATTAAATTAGCATACAATTAATTGCTTTATTAGCAATACATCAGTAAAACTGAAGGCAAAGAACCATTCACTAATGGTCTTCATTTGAGATTTGATATAAGTAGGCACATCTTTAAAACCTATTAATCAAGCATTTATTGAAAATGCACTGTGTTTAAGGAATAATGCCAGATGTTAGGTAAATATCAAGATTTACAGAATTAGTTCCTTGCGATTATGATGAATTATTTTAAGGAAGCAGTATAGACCAATTTAAAACTCCTAATATTGCATACATTTATATATCTTTCTAAAATAAATACGTATGAAATGGTGCAATCCTTCATTTTTTTAAGAATTGTAGAATTATGTTCCTGACTGTTTTTAGTCAGTGTTTATTTCTTTAATGAAAAGAATGAATTTTTGAAGGTCTTTACTCTTTCATTATTTTTTATTCTTATGGCTGGCATTAAAAAGCAACTGCTCCTTTGGAGGGTGCTGGGATTTAGTGAAGTACCTCCTCCATGCTAGGCAAGCACTGCAGCACTCACTGAGCTATGCTGGCAGCTAATAGAGTCAATACTTAAGGCCAACTTTTCATCTATTTCTTTAGGTCTTTCATAGGTCTTTGCTGTCTGTTTGGACATATGGCAGACTGTCAGTTCAGAGAGCAGTAGGACTCTATTCTATGCCTTAAGACAGAAAAAACTTAAAGTTAAGTTTAGACAATCCAAAGTAATAAATAAATAAATGTGTGGAACTTTGAGTTGATTTAACAAACTAGATCTGAGAAAAAGTTCTAGTCTGTAGACTATTGTTTCCTACCTCTCCCTTCCTCTCTTCCACTTCTTTACTCTCTTTTCAAGCCTCCCCCTCACCTCTTACTTCTTTCTCTTTTTTCTCCTCTCTTCTCTCCTGTCATAGTCCCAGCCTAGCTCATGGTAGCTCATGAACTAAATCTTCCTACCCAACTGAAAGCCCAGCCATAATGCCAGGCTCCCAAACTCATTTCTGAGCTACAACAATTGAAGTGTTTTGTTTTGTTTTGCTTCTGCACAAGTAAATTGCAATATTTAGACTTTTTTTCAAAATTTTGTTTTATATTTTTGAAAAAATAGTTTTGGAATGTATAGGCTTAGGAAAATTAAAGAGTGCCAACTTGACTAAGGAAGTAGGAAGAGCTTAGGCATTTAAATAGTCCATGTTTGGGACAATCAGAACTCAGTTTTCAGACTTATTTATCATAATTTTTAATTACTGAGTTCTTATACTGTTTTATAATTCATAAGCTACCCTTCATTTCATTAGTATGTAATAATAAATCTAATTACAACACATGAAAAGATGTGTCCATCACATCATTACACAAAGATGATTGAAGTTAGCATTGAAAGTAATCAGAAACCCAGGATTCTATCCAGTAGTTACTGAATAGAAATCTGCATGCTCTCTCTCTACTGTGAGATGTAGCAAAATGAGGTTGGGACTATAGGATCTTAAAATGCAGATAGAGAACTACCAGGGAGCTATGATCAGAAAACTTACTATTCCATCAGCTCTATTAGCAGATAGACTAATCATCTTTTCCTTCCTTTCTTATCCTGTGTCACTCCCCAGAAAATCACAAAATGGACATGTCAAAGGTATATCAGAGTTCCAACCACCAAAATCATGCATTGTTTATGTGATATATTGTGTACTGTGATTGTACTCTCCTGAGTAAACAAAGCACAATTTTGAGTCTACAGGACTGTATCTTAGCAGAACATTAAATAGAACATTCAAGAAAGCAAAATAAATTTTAGGGTATTTTGTATTTATGTAGAATATCTCTCATAAAAAAGAAACAATAAAAATATGAATTTTGAAAGTATGTTTATAAATTATTTGTCCTAACTTAACTAAATCATAACTATTTCTTAACTTTACAGGCAGCAAAATCTCCAAAATTGCTTGCAAAATAAAGTATGTATCACAAAGTTAACTGATAAGACAGTATATTAATTACCATATGCCATTCTAGAAAAAAATGTAAATCAGATACCAACAATCATCTATTGATATTTGTTGTTCATACCCTATGCCTTTTATTATAATGGAAGTTTACTTTTAGATAATTTTAATAGTTTCCTTATAGTCTAAAATTGTTATCAAAAATACCCTTGAAAGCCAGGTGGTGGTGGTGGTGCAAGCATTTATTCTCAGCACTCGGGAGGCAGATGCAGGCAGATGTCTGTGAGTTTGAGGCTAGCCTGGTCTACAAAGCGAGTTCCAGAAAAGACACACAGCTACACAGAGAAACCCTGTCTCAAAAAACCAAAAAAAAAAAAAATACCCTTGATACTTTAGGAAGGCCTCTTGGGTGTACTACAGAGTAAACATTCAGGGACCTGGCATTGATGAGCAGCATGAGATAATAGAATCTCATCCTAATGAGATATTATTAATCAGTATAGCTTTGCAGATATTGATGGCTAACTCCGTAGAAAATTAGTTAAGATGCCTGATTCTGTCTCCAGCAACTCTTGTGGAAAGAACCTGCTACCAAAGATCACAGGCAAAAGTACTTGCTTACCTGTGAGCTTAGACTTGAAGCAAGAAAAGAAAAAGTGGCATAGTTAAATAACATTTAACTCTATATAGTCCTTGAGAAATATAACAGCAGTGGGCCTTTTTTTTAGGAAACATTTAAGGAATGTTTCACTATTTAATATCATAATTGAAAGAAATTGAAAAACTAAGATTCCTTTAACCTCATTTTGTTACATTCAAAACTTTAGAAGTTGCCCTCTTTTTTATATTTCAATTGGAAATGCTTTATCCTTCACCTAGTTTAAGAACAGGAGTATGGTTCTGTTGTTCATTATATCTTGTATAAAAATATTGTAGACATTTCAATATATATATTCAGTATTGTTCATTTAGAATAATTATCTCATACTTTAAAATTTATGATTTATTATTAGAATTTTCAATTAAAGATATATTTATGTAAACAAGAATTTTATACTTGCATTCAATTCAATCTGTGCTTATCAAAGCATTAGCCATCATCTATCCTAGTAGTGAAAAGATATTTTAAAAAATTGGGTAATTACAGCCTATTGGATTTTCATTAGGTGCTCCCTAAGAGCTTCAAAATTGATTAGCAGAGAGGGTGTTACACAGATTTTAGATTTTTATGTAATGTTGACTTAAAACATGAGTAATTTCTGTTTACCCTCTGTGTATTTTGAGTAGGAACAACCAGTCAGCCTTTCTGTCATGTCTTGTATTTTCATCCATCTATTTTATGCTTTCATAGTTTGTTCTGATTAGTCATGTTAACTACAAAGTCACTCTAAAATACACTAATTTTTGTATTCCATAAAAACAGACTGTGTGCTTACTGTTGTAGCATGGAGTAGACATGAAGATGATTTATTTTTCATCCCCATATAGAAGCTAGACAAATACTTCTGAAGGACTCCAAAATACGTTTACTATATCTGTTTGGAGAAATAATTTGAAATAATTGAATCAGTTTTCAAAATATATAGCAGAGTTATGAATACTACACTGAGTTTTTTCCAAAACTTTTTGAGAGATATGGACTAAATAACAATTTGATAACTTTAATTTTAAACTTATTTACCCAAGTTATGAATGTTGAGAAATAATCTATAGTTTCTTATATAGTTTCTTCTACATAAAATGAAATTTTATGCTCAAAATATTTTTTCTCTAGTATAAAATAAACCAGCTTAAAATAGTCTGAACAGATTCCTTCTTTCATTTTCTTATAAATCATGCTTGTATTCTACTTATATTATAAATTATTATATAATTGTTTAATATAAAAATTGAACACTAACCCCATATCTCCCAAATATGGAATAAATACTTATATGACTTAATTTTTATCTGATTATCTCTTTTTAGGTAACTTCTGAAGAACTAAATAGCATAATTCAAAATATAATGACGTGGGTTGTAGCTACAGTAACCAGTATATTATATCCAGCCATCACAAAATATGAAGAAAGAGTGCAGAGTAATACTTATCCAGTGTCTGATGACTCAGACCTTTCTTCGGATAGTTCAAGTTTCTGTAGTACATGCAGTGAGGGCTTCACATACAGAAGCTACATACCTAAAGCATTTCAAGCAGATCCATGTGTATTTGCCAGTGACAGGCCAATGAAGAAACCACCCACACCTTTGAAACCTTCTTCTGCACATGTGGCAAAAACAGTTACTGGCACAAAATATCAAGTGAGGGGACAATCTACATCTTCACAAGTCAATTACCATAAAACCAGCTTGGAATATCCATTCCCTAAGATAGGAAGCAGTAAATCTGATAGTTACCTGTTAGCATCATTAGAAACAAGCACTAAAAAATCTAAAGATGTTACCACAGAAACAGATAGTTTAGAGATTCCATTTCTATATGACAAAAAACCAAAGGCCATGGATCAGATGAAAAATTTAAAGAATGTTTTTGTAAACTTTAAATGTCACTTGAAGGGAGAAACAGAACTTATTTTAGAAAGTATTTTTCAAGAAATAATATCTGACTTAACCCAGGCTATTCCTTCTCTTTCTTCTGTGACTGCTGAAGTTTTTGTTGACCAATATGATACAGAGAGAGAAGACTTGCTCTCAAATGTTGATATATGCTCAGTAGCTTCAGAGATTGTGGAAAATATACTGCAAAGACTGGAGTCTGCTGTTGAGAAACAATGTGTGCAGATGTTTTCACAAGAAGATTTGACAGTTGATATTAAAACAAGTTTCTCTGGTAGTGCTGACTATTTCTCATCCTTAGATACAAAACCTTCAGAAGATACACTGACGTCTACCTTGGAGCCAATGTGTGATATTGCAGATGATATGGTACATGCCATTTTAGATAAGTTGATGACTCTTACGTCTTATAAGAAAAGTGAACTTCCTCTTGAAGACACAACTAAACATTTCCACCAACAAATTAAGACAGAGCCAATTTTTGATAAATTTCATCAAAAAACTGTCCAAAAGAAATCTGGTCCAGAATCTGATGCTGCTGATCTAATTGTGAAAGAAGAATTGCAAAACTTAATATCAAATATTTTTTCACAGTCCTATCTAGTTGGTTATGTAGAAGAAGCAATAAGCACTATACTAGGCTGTGTACAAACTGAACTTAATAATGAGAGACTAATTGCATCTGAAGAAACAATAGTACTTCTTCAGCTACTGGATGATGTCTTAACTCAACTTCACCAGGGGCCAGCAAAAGCAGGTGTTAAAAAACATAGACAACCTCGAGTAAGAAATCTTCCTGATGCTGAAGAAAAGTATAGACTCACTAACACTGGCTCATTTAATGGTCTTAGAACTAGAAGATCATTTCCCCCTATTAATGTCCCAGGCATGGTTCTCTATTCTGAAGATGATGATGAAGAAATAGATAACCTTGTGAGAAGTGTGCTTGATTCATCCCTCAGTGATGAAAATTTAAAACCACAAGAGCAGATTCCTATTCACTGGCCTACAAGGAGAGACACTTGTTTTGAATCTAAAAGGAGCAATAAAGTACCAACAAAACCTACTTCTCAAAGCAAAGTTGGATCTCATGACTGCGGATTAAAGTTGAAGTTATCTCTTAGTAGTGAAGACATTATGAAGACAAAACATTGCTTGACTAATGATGCTTCAATTTTCAGCCAAGATCAAAAACATCAAATCCAAAAGGCTTCAGAAAACATAATTAAACACATTTTAACAGAAATGCTCAATGATATGTCTTTTGTTTCATCTCATCACCCAGGAAGAAAAATTGGTCAAGAGACCTCTGCTTTCATCTCAGAAAAATCTAAAGGATTATCAGATCAAGAATGGATGGAAGAGATGTTTTCTGAGTCAGAAATTTGTGCATTTGCACATGAAATAACTGATTCTGTGATAAATATACTTCATAAGGCCTGCATTCCTAATGCCATTAAAAACACCATTTCATCAGTTCATCAAAGTAGTCTAGATCATCCTGATACTTCCCAAACAACCAAAGAAAAATCAAGTAAAATGCCATTCAAAGTATGGTTTGACAGTGAAAAGAAAATGAAATATTTATCTTCACTCAATATAGAGCTTGAAAAGACTTCCCCATTAAGACCTCGAGAATGTGAACCTAAGTATGTAAATGATATTACTGATAAGATCATTAATACAATTTTTAAAAGTCTGAAGTTATTTGTTTGTCCAAAATTACAGACAGGTAAAAAGTCTTCACTGGTAGGGAAATCATTACATTCTCAACTTAGTACTTACACAATGAAAATAGTCAACATTGTTTTAGATGCTATACAGAACGAACTAGAATTCACCAAGATAAACCCAAATCCTAGGGAGACAGACCATACCAAGTGTCATACAAGCAAAGGGTGGTTTGCTGATTCCAATGAAGCAGTAGACTCCCATGTCACCGGCTTCAGTGATGTTATGGAAAGTCCATTACTGACATGTATTTATGAACTGATATCAAGTGCAAATGAAGATCAAACAAATACTTCCACCTCTACAGATAAGGCAGTTTCTACAATGTTCTGCGGGTCTGAAAATGCTAATAAACAAAACATTTTGTCAAGTAAACAGGATAAAAATTCTTTTCGACAATATTTGGCTACACCTTGTATTCACCACAGTATCGTTAATGGAAAGGATTTGAAAGATAGTACCAAGTTGCAGGTATTAGATCGAATTGGAGAAACACTGCATGAAATGTTAAGCAAACTCACAGGTTCCCACCCTGATTCTCAGCCATCTTGTACTCAGCAAAACACAGAGAACTTATGTGAAGATCCTCCAGCACTATCTAATGTTCAACTAATTTCCAATGCAATTCTGGAATATGTCCTTGCAAAATTATGTGATATTAACATAGATACCAGCATTGTAAATTCTGGATTGAAAACTGGCGCAGAGTCACTTGACATTGACAACCTATCATTTGCTTCAACTATGGAGGAAATGGCCAAATGCATCAACATCATCTCTAATATAATTTCCAAAATGATGATGGGTAATAAAGAGATTACGAAAAATAAAGCAAGAAATGATCTCCCAGTATCTCCCAAAACAGAGAACTCAAAAGAAATGTGCCCAAATAAACTGAAAACCATTGCATCAGATATTCTTAACATGGTTTTTGCTAAACTGGAAGGATTTGCCAATGGAAATGTAGAAAATATTGGTGTTCTTAATGATGAAAATAAAACAGAGAATAAAATGGATTGGGAATGTGAAAGCAAAAATTCTCCCACAGATTCACATGATAAATCATTGCAGTCTACTTTATACACTCATGCAAAGAAGGCATCAAGTGCTATTTTGAAAGCCATTCAAACAGAATTAAATATTAACCCATCAGATTGTAAGAAAAATACAAAGAACTCGCCACAGGAGACAAAAATGCTTACAAATATAGTTGATTTAATTTTGGATGTAGTATCTTCAGATATGTTTATTGAACCTGAATCTGAGCACAGAGACATTGAAAATTATCGATATCGACCAATTTATGGGAATTTTCTTCCTGGAGGAGCTGAAACAGGGTCATTTCTAGATGATGACACACAAAATAAAGAATTCATTGGAGATAGAACATCACCCACAGAAGAAACTAGAACCCTTTCTACTGACCAGTGGGCTCTAGAAAGAACCTTGAACAAAATTGAAGTAAAACTCAAAGAACCACGCAAATCTCCAATTGTTCCCATTATAAGAAATATTTTGAATGAAATTTTTCAAAGTGCTTTAATCAATCAATTAAATGTTGTTTCACTCTCACACTCTCATTTTAGTAGTATGCCTTGTAATGTCCCTGTGTCAACTACTCAAACGTCTGCTCAATTTATGGATCCTTTGATGGGCCCTTTAGTGTCTGACACAGATGTAACTAAGGTGGTGAATGATGTTGTTAAGACTGTATTTCACAAACTGTATTCAGCTGCCACGACAGAAAAACATGAAAGTGGAAACAGATGTGAAACAATCATCTTTTCAACCAATGTTTCTTATCGTGAGCATACCTATCCAGGAAACCAACCTCGAAGTGTCTTAAATGGAAATCCATGTGACATTCAGTCGAGCTGGAATGTTGACAAACAGACAAAAATAAATGTAGTTGAAGATATTGTTCAGGCAATATTAGAAAATTTAGAAACTTTTGCTGCTTCCAAAGTAGAATCTCTCTTGCATCCCCAAGTCAGCTTCAGAGTTCCAGTGACTTTGCCAGTACAGCAGGAAGGGGCAACATTAAGCAAAGCATTGTCAGGCAAAGACTCATATTCTGATAAGCAACTTCCCTGCTGCTCAGTGGATTATTATAGCAACCCAGGAAAGATGGACTCGTGGAGCCAACTGTCTTTGTCCAAATTAAATATTTATGCAAAAGAAGTGGCTAGGAAAATTTTACAAGGCATCAAGCATGAGTTAGATAAAGAACAAGAGAGTCTGTCCCTGACAAATAACATTGTGGTTTCCGAGAATATTGCAAGTCAGGTTGTTAGCACAGTGCTCGATATTGTGTCAAGCAAAAGCAAGTGTGACAAAAACAGTTGTGACAAAGACAATTATTCAGAACAGCAAGATGGTATTATTGAAAGGCTAGTCAATAAGACAGAATATCGAAAAATACTCGAGTTTCAAATTCAAGATACCATTGAAGGGATCTTATGTAATATTTATGAAAGTATTATGTATCAGAATAATCTCTCATTTGCCACACCCACTCTGCAATATAATATACCTAGCAAACACTCAGAAGAAAATTTACAACCAGTTGTTACGGGTACAAATATTATCCCGAAAGTATCAGTTACTAAAACAGATGTCATTTTGGTGTCCAAAGATATAGTGGATATTGTGCTTCATAACCTTACTTCTTTGGTTATGCTTGCCATAAAGGCCAAAGATCCTGCTTCTTCAAGATTGGCCTTCTATGATATGTTTCCAAAATCTCAGTGCCAACAGCCTGTTTTTATAACACAAAGTACTGAGGAACAACCAGGGCATTTTTCACATTCAAAAAATATGAATTTAGCTTATGCTGCTGTTTATCAGATGCCTGTGAAGAGAAATGAAGACACCAGGGAACCTGCACCTGACCCATGCGAGGAAAACGCCAACTTCATTACTAAAACTATTTTCAATCGATTACAGTCTTTTGCCACAGAAAGAATAAATTCATTAATGACTCCAACCTTTAAGTCTAATAAAGAAAATGTATTTATTAGCCCAGAATTTGAAAATGGTAAACAAGATGACAGCATTTTTCATGAGTCAGGCCAAGTTGAATCTGATGTGAATGTCCTAAAATTATCAACAACCAAAACAGGTCCTAGCCAAGAGCTTGCAAAACCCATTTTTGCCAGTTGCAGAGAAAATCTTGGAACTACAGTCCATTTATCACAAACTAGTCTTAAGGACTATGCTGATTTCATTGCCAGTGCTATTTTGAAGCTTATTAAAAATGATTTAGACTTAGAAATACAAAGTGTACACACATGTCCAAATAACATTTTATTTCAAAAAAATACTGTGAGTGAAATTGTTAATAGTATCTTAAATATTTTGCACAATAAAGGATCAGAAAAGGATTTTTTTTCATCCTCCCCAGAGAATTCTAGCTGTTCACAGTTAACCATATCAAATGAAGTTTTGCCGGGATACAAAGAGAGGGAAAAAACTACCACATTATCACAGTTTACAAATGACCCTTTAGAAGAAAACCAGACAACAATGGAAAAGGAAAGCCAGAGAGTTGTTTTGGAAGAAATATTTATGAAAAAAGGAGGATCAAAACCAAGAGAAAAAAACAAAATATTCAGTGCAGTAGAAGAGGTTTTGAAGAAGCTGAATCAAAATATAATGGAAATCATAGGCCACTTGCTCCCATTTAATGAGATTCCCTACATTGTGTCTAAATCTAAGAGTAAAACATCAGCTATAGCACGGAAGAAATTCTTTCAGTCTCATATTAACAACATATCAAATGATATACTTGAAAACATTTTGGGAGAAATGCACTCTGTGGTTGTGACATCATTATGCAAAAAAACTAAAAGCAGGAGAGAGGTAGAAATGTATGACAACAATGATACCTCATCAGTAAAACCATCATGCTTTAGAGAAAATAAGCCAGCAAGAAAAAGAAGTAATCTCTCTAGACTTGGGGTACCACAAATGCATCATAATGCTGACAATTTAAATGCCCTTGTGTTAGAAAACACTTTTTTGCCTTATTCACCATTGCAAATTGGAAGATATTTAGTTCAAATGGTTCTTGATAAATTGTTAAATTTTGTTTCCCTTCATCTAGAAGAGAGATTTCCCCCTGAAGGTAGTTATGATGACATGTACCTTCTTAGACTACATAATTCTAAACTTAGCCCTAAGAATAGCCCTAGGCCAGGATGTAAAACAAGTTTAAAAGCAAGATCAAAAATTACCTCTCTCTCTAAATTTAAAACAAAACCACATCTAGGCATTAGTGGTACTAAGTCCAAAAGCAAGAACAAATTTGGTACTGGAGAGAAGATTTCAAGAGAGAACCGATCCAAAACTGCCATTGGGCTGCCACAAACTTCACCAAAAGAGGATGCCAAAACTCTACTGAAAACAAAACTGCCAACTTCAGAATTAAGAATTTATGCCAAGAACATAATAACTGATATTTTAGAAATAACTGTGAAAGAACTTGAAACAGTGGCACAAAATAGAGCCATGTTAAATACAAAAACTTTACCATCGGATCAAATCCTGGAAGCAAGTAAAATTGTTAATGCGGTGTTGCAAGAATTGTATGCTACAAACAACCACAATTCAGCTTCTCCAATTAATGTCTCAAATCTGGGTGATTTTCACATGTCAAAGCAGAATCTGGGTGCAGGTTCCCCTACTGAGCAGCAGGCATGTTTTTACTTAGAGAATGTTTCCTCACAGCTAGAACAGATTTTTCCTAAAGAAGGTATATTTAAAAAAATGTTTGACAAATGGCAAGTAGAAACAAGTGATACAGAAAATGAAAAGTCTAAACTTTTAACCGTAGCTGAAAGCATTTTGACTGAAATTTCAATAAAAGTGAAGGATTTGGAGTATTCACTTTCACTTTTAAATTTACCACCACTTGAAGATTGTGGAAACAGATTCTATGATCACTTTAAAGATGGATCTACCAGAGCTGAAGATACGAAAGCACAAATCAATATGTTTGGACGGGAAATTGTCGAAATGCTATTTGAAAAATTGCAGCTGTGCTTCTTGTCTCAGATGCCTATTCAAGATGGTAAGGGAATGCTAACAAATAGGAAAGAATATGTTACTGCTAAAAGTAAGCATGGTGTTCCAAGCAAGCACATCCTCAGTGGTGTGCAGACCTGTAACATGAAGACAAAAGTGTCCACGAGTCCTAGCAACCAAATCGTGCAGGAGATCGTACAAAGAGTCTTAAACATGTTAGAGTCATTTGTGGACTTGAAGTTTAAGCATATCTCTAAATATGAGTTTTCTGAAATAGTGAAAATGCCTATAGACAATCTCTTTCAAGTGCAACAGAGACAATTAAGTAAAAAAATGTTGCCAAAGTTACAACCATTTAGAAAGTTTGGTGATGAACCCAAGTCAAGTACTAGTATATCCAAGGAAAACATACAGAACACACTGCTACAGGTTCATTCATTCCATTCAGAATTACTTTCATATTCTGTCACTACTGTCAGTGACATGCTTAGCATAATCAAGAATAAGCTAGACAAAGAAATAAGCCAAATGGAACCATATCCAGTTAGCATATTGAAAGAGAATATTGCTGCAAGTGAGATCATTGGTAGACTGATAGATCAATGTACTCATTTCAGTGAGTCTTTGATCGCAAAGCTTCCAAACAAAAATTATTTCAAAAGAACTGAGAATGTTTACATTGTTAACCAGGTTGAATTTGCATCTCATGTGAAAATGCCTACATCAAAGATGAGAAACACTAGTGTGAGAAGTAATACTTCACAAAGGAGTGTATCTGGCTTGACATTTAATTCAGAGGATGATACAAAAGAAAAGTATGGGATAACATCCAATTCACCCTCACACATCAGTTCCTGTGTCGAAAACAATAATGCAAGCTCAGAGCCAATGGGAAGACCCAATTCAAAAGCTGTGCCATCATGTTCTGGAAACAAAGCACAAGACCAGAGTCAAAGGAAACCAAACTTTGGACTTTTTGAGGAAGCCACAAAAGGTAACAATTCTCTTCCTGAAGGCAGTATGTTACAAAAATTGTTTAAGAAAGCAAATGATTCCACAGAAGAATCACTAAGACAAGTCATGTCATTCATAGAAATGGGAAAAGGTGAAAATCCAAGAGTATTTCATTATGAGACCACCAAACCGATTGAGCCAAATGAAATTAAGACAAATGCTTCCCCACTCAAAATATGCTTAGCTGCAGATAATATTGTTAACACAATACTGTCCTGCTATGGCTTTTCCCATCAGCCACAATCAGAGGAAAGCCTGGAGACCATGAAACCATTTTTTATGCCAAGGCAAAATCCTTTGTCTGTGGTAAATGAAGGAGAAAAGAATGAGAAAAATTTGCTCAGAATGTGGTGTAAACGAATGACCTGTATAAATGAAGATAAAAGTGAAGGTCTTGAAGCCTGCCAAGAGGATTTTTCTTTATTACACAAATGGAAAAATAAAAACTCCAAAATGACAGTGGAGACTTTGGAGGAAACTGACACAATTGCCTTTGTTGATCATGAACTGGGTCCAAATGAAATGCATTTGTTGGCAAGACATGTTACTACATCTGTGATCACACATTTGAAGAATGCCATAGCTGCAGGTAAGCAAGAGATAAGTTAGTTTTTAAGTTGGAATAATTTGGGGAAAACAGTAAAAGGTATATTTAAAAGATCTCCTGTCCAAGAGTCTACAATTTGTTTTTTTCTGAAAATAGCTTTAGAAACGTGAATAACTATTTGATTACTTTTAAACTCCCATGATGCATAAAAATGTTACTAAGTTAAATCTTTATGTATTAAGTAAAAAAGATGTGAGTTTTTTCCCCTCTAGACTTATAGATAAGGGGAAAAAGAAAAAATTAAAGTAAGGAATTTTGGTTGAATATGCACTGTGAATCAAAAAGTTGCAAATACTTGTGTATGCCTCTGCTGCTGCAGTCTATCATTAACTTTCTGAAACTGATACACTTGTATTTTATTCAAGATGATAGAGTAACACAAATCTTTAAACTTAGAAATAAAATGCAGCATAGCATCAGATATATTGATTTAATATAGTTTTAAATAATCATTTCACTGGAGTTATGGCAGGATGTTTCACCAAACATGAAAAATCTCATCTCGTAGTGTCCATAACTATACAGTCAAGACAGACATCAACCTATGACTTGTAGATTTGAATATGGAAGACCTGTTTTCTCAACATATTGGCTAAGAATAAGAAGTGAAATATTAAAGGAAAATCCTATTTCTTTTTTTTTATTATGTTTTACCTTTTACTTTAGTAAGGAGCCACACAGACAAAATACATTGCCAATATTTTGAATTTTCCAAATTTCCTCTAATCCAATCTTAAAAATGCTTGTTTCTTTCTTACATTTTTCTTTTAGTTTCAACTGAGGAGTTGTCTCATGTTTCTTCACTCCCAAAGAAAAATTATAACTCAAAACAGCCTCTCAAAAGCATATATAGTAATTCTTCAATGTATCAGTTTTGTGAACATCTCTCTGAATCAGTCATCTGCTACTTAATTTCAAACATTCCTGATGGCACCAAAGAGGGTAGCAAAGACAAAGCATGGGAAATCCAAAAAGCAATCTCTAATAGAAACATATCAATTCATTCCCAAGTGTATAAGAGCAGATCTATTTCCATTGGAGAACTTGCTTTAAGTATTTTTGAAGTTATTATTGAAATTCTTTCTAATGGAAACATTATAATTGCTGACAAGGCACATCAGACTCCCATAAAAACTAAGTACAGGTTCTGTCCAAGCGTGACTTCTTCTGACTTTGATGATATCTTTCAAGATCTCTTAAAAGGAGTGATTTTTGTATTGTCTGAAGTACTAGAAATAAATCATTTTGAAAATAATGTAAGAAACAAATCATATTCTACATTTAGAAATAGTGTACCCGTTTTCAACAAAGTCAATACCACGGAAAGTCAGATAGGCTCCAGCGACTGGGAATCATCTCCTCGCCTAATTGATCACCTTGCTCAAAGAAATAAATTAAATTACCTAGCATGTAGGTTAAATGGTCTGGTTGGTAACTTAAAATCTCATGAATCCAAAGAAGTCATCAATGAAGTCTTTAATATTGTTTTAGATTTATTTTTACCAGATGACTTCCCAGATGGGGATATGAGTTCTGGTAAATCGGCAAGAACATCTTTCACCTCAAAAAATCAACAAAGTGACAGAATACTTGCAAATAATCTAGGGCTTTCCCCTAAATCAATTTTTCTTCTCAATATTGTGTGTGAGAAACTTATTAGAACACTTCTAGAAAAATGCACGGGCACTGCATATCTTGAGGATAGTTCTCTTTTTCGTGAAGTAGCAGAAGAATATCAACATGTAAAATTACTTCGAAGTGTTCAAGGTGGAAATTTTGATTATTGTAAGGCACCAATGAACTGTGAACAATTTCAAGGAGATTACATGTCAGACCTTTCAGAAAATCTTGAAGACATGGATCAAGATTTATTATCATCAGACTGTATACTTAATGTTATGTCCCACAGCTTGGTTAAATCTTTGATGGATAAGCTATCTCATGATTTTCAACAAGCTCCTTTTGAAAACAAATGCATGAACTACAGAACAAGAGAAACGCAACCTTTTTCCCCAGAAGCAAAAAAGCGAGAATTAATAGAATTGGGACAAACTAATGCCCATGTAGGATTCATGAGCTATGACAATAATTATTTTACCAAGTCCTTGAATAATTCCAAAGCCACTAGCTTTAAAATGCGAACACCATTTGGCAAACAACATACAGTAAAACCTTTCTCTTTGCTACTTCCTGAAAGACGAGAGACAAGGGGAATGAACACAGTAGCCTTTCATAAGCTATGTCCAGGAGGTGCAAATGGTGGTGTTTATTCAGCTACATTTTTGGAGGACATAATCTCAGAATTGTTTTTTAAGCTATCTACTTCATTGTGGAGGAAAAATATAAACATCACTGAAACCTGGCTCAATGAGATAAATACATCACTTATCAACAATGTAGTGAATGGCTTAAATAATGCTCAAATTACTGTTCTAAGGTATCCTGAAGAAAGGCTATATTTTCCATCAGCACATAAAGGATGTGTTACTAAAATTGTTGATTCCATTTATTATGATGTTTTACAGAAGTATGAATTTAAAGTAACCTGTGGTTGTAATCTGCCATATGATAATACTTCAGTAGCTGAACAAATATCTAATAGCATATTGTTCGAGGTCATAGACTATCAGCTTCCATCTTGCTTCAAGGGAAAGCTCAGATCAAATTCATATCATACTCTCAATGCTGAAATCATACTGTATAAACTTCAAAACAATCTAAGAAAATTTATTTCTGAACCCATATCTTCAAAAGGTTATAGCACCATGTTACCTCACTCATTTTTAGAATATGTCATCAGAAGACTTTTAGCT
Source organism: Peromyscus leucopus (assembly GCF_004664715.2). NCBI lineage: Eukaryota > Metazoa > Chordata > Mammalia > Rodentia > Cricetidae > Peromyscus > Peromyscus leucopus. Next base: position 63,957,451 of record NC_051066.1, read on the forward strand.
CAGCTTATGCCCCTGCCTATTAAGCCTTCACCTTTAGAAAAGCAGTATTTAATGACTTCAGATTTTGATGAAATGTCCAACTGTATAACAAATAAGGTTATGTCAGCTATTTCAAAACATAAAATCTGGTTCACCATCTATGATAATCAATGTCTCCACACAGATAAAAACCTCCAAAAGATGGTAGATTCTGTTTACAGTAATATTATACAAATGTCTGGTTCTCTTGATTTAATACAGAAGAATATAATCAACAGAAGTCCAATTATGATTGACCAAATAGCCAGTTTCATTATCCAAGAGATTATTGAAAACCACCTTCAACCTTTTTTGTGTGGAGAGACTTTACCTCGCCCCAAAACTCCACCGGATGAGGTATCGTATATGGTCAAACAAGTTCTCAATGAAGTTGTAGAGTCTCACAAACTCCAGAAGCCATCACCTTTACACACTTACCCTGATAAATTTGTAGGAGAAATTGTTACCAGAATTTTATCAAAGATTTTTAGCCCTAAGCCTAATACTAATGTTGAGCTGGAAAATATGACCCAAAAAATAATAAACTTGGTGAATAACCATTTAGACAAAACTAAGATTCCTGTTCTATGTGATAAGGAATCCTCCTTTCTGTTTAGTGATGCAGATATTGTAGATGAACTTGTCACCTCAGTATATAGAAATGTTTTGAAGCAGCATGGGCTAGATCCTGACATTGACGAGTCTGGAAATGGTGAAGCTTTTGTGGAAAATATTGCCAAATTAATCATAGCAGCTATTTCAGACTATCTTCTTCATCCACTGTTTTCTGGTGATTTGTCAGCTGCTCCCTGTTCTAATTCAATGGCTGATGATATTGTTTATGATATTCTTGGTAACATCGATAATTCTACTAAGTCAAAGCAGAGTTTACCTCCATATAACACATTGCTACCATATACATTTTTAGAAGATATGATCAGAGTACTATTATCTAAATTTTTTCCCTCTCCTAAAATGGTTTTAAATATAAGAGCTCCAAAAGACAAAGGAGTAAATTTTAATGAAATTGCTTCCAATCTGATCAGTGATATTAGGAGAAAAATTTCCCAACATGAAATTAGATTTTCAAAAGATGAAGATAAAGCCAAGTCTTTTTACTCAGAAGATGATGTTTGCCATCTTGTTGATTCTGTTTTCACAAATATTTTAGAAAACACCAGTTCTCAAGAATCAGTGGAACAAAATATCACAAAAACTAATGAAGTTTTCATTGATAAAATTGCAGGTTTTATTATTAAATATATCTGTGAGCAGCATCTTCAGCCATTTGTGGAAAAAAGGCAAATATCTACATCACCATACAAATGTTTTGATGACAGACAGCCATTAATTTATGCTAGTGCTTATTCTTCAACTTTTTTGGAAGATGTAGTCTCTGGAGTAGTGAGCAAAATATTTCACAGGGTGATTGGCATTGTACAAGTGGAGTCAACAAGAAATTCAGAAGATGTTTTGTTTGATAAAGCTGAAAATCTTATATATTGGATAACAGAGGAATTTTCAAAAGCCCAGGTTACATCTATAGAGAATGCTGAGAAACAGTTGTGTTTTTCCCCAGTAGAGAAAGATGTACTCAAAAACATTATTGACACTGTGTACAGCAAAGTTTTAGAAGAATATGAAATGAGAATCATGCCTGATAAAGATTTTCTAAATGACACAAAGACATTGGCTGGCCGGATAACCAAAATCATTCTGACTGAAATTTTTGATTTCCAAATTCCACCAGCTCTTTTAGCAAATCTGCCTCTAAGTTTACATTCCAAACTTAGTCAAAATGTTTTGGTAAATAGAGTCCATTATGAAATTAGCAAGTCAAGATTCCGAAGACAAGCATCAACAATATATTCTACTATGCTCTCACATATTCATTTAGAAAAAATAGCCACTCAGCTTATGTCTCAGATAAGTCCATCACATTCCAGTGTAGAACATTCTGATACTCCGCAATCAGAGTTAAGTAACACAGTCATGAAACTGATAAATGAAATCATGTCAATAATTTCAAAACATGCAATATGTATTGTAAAACATGGAAATGAAAAACAAAGTATGATTTCGGAAAAAGACATACAGTCAATGGTTGACTCCATTTATGCTGATCTTTCTCATTCAAATCTATACCAGTGTCTTACAAAGGATAAAAAAGGTATAAGTAGCATGCCTGTTTCAAAAATTGCAAGTTTTATAATAAAGGAGATCTTCAATCATCATCTAGAGTCATTCTTATCAGGAGATAAAAGTTTTCTTTCAGCTTCAGTTGCTCAACCTTACAAGCAGAAGGCAACAAACCCTAAGCAAAGAGAACTGTCTTTTATTATGAACTCAGCTATCTTTTTGGAGGAAGTAATTTCTGAACTTTTATGCAAAATTCTTCAGACATTCATACATGATTCCTTGGCTGCTGAAACCCCAGAGAAAGCAATAGCCCAAATAATGGATATCGCTACAACATTAGTAAAATCAATTGTTTTAGAGTTCACTACATCTGAGATTTTACTTGCAGAAAATTTGGATGAGAGTCTATGGTTTTCAGAGACATATAAAGAAATGGTTCAAAAAACAGTCAACTCAGTTTATGAAAACATATTAGATGAATATAAATCACTGACTCAACTACACAGGACTATACAAAACAACACTACTTGTTTTGGAGGAAAATTATATCATTTTCTACTGCAAGAAATTTATGATTATCAGGTACAGTCATTAGTTTCAGGTGAATTAATGCCTTCGTCCTATTCTTTCCCTCGAGCTGAAAATATCATCAAAAATGTGCTCAATGTCACCTTGAAGGATACCAATGCCATGCCATCATGCATTACAGTGCTCCCCTGTTCTCTGATAGAAAATATGATTTACAAGCTTTTAGTAAATATCTTCCCTTCAGATGATACTACAGATAAACTAAAGGAAAAAGAGGTTGGGCCAGATGATGATGACGAGTTCATGGCTGCAGCTTCAAAACTGACTGATGAAATTATAAAAGAAATTTCTGAACATGAGATCAGATTTGCCACTGCAGAGGAGAATGAAGATAGTATGCAATTAGGAACTACTGAGAATTTCATTGATTCTGTATGTAATAATATTTTGAAAAACTCTGAATTCCAAGCAGAAGTACAGAAAGATGCACACAAAAAGGGAGGTTCATTTCTCAGTAAAACAGCTGTTTTCATTATTAAAGCAATCATGGATCATCATTTGCAACCATTTTTATATGGTGAAGACTCACCTTCTAGTAACTTACCTGAATATGGCCATGCTTCTGTTGTTGCTAAGTCTGGGAAAGAAAAGGCACAGCCTTCTCTATTTTCAGCTGCATTTTTAGAAGATGTAATTGTTGACCTTGCTCACAAGTTTTGTTCTTTTGCAACTCTTGCTAAAGATTCTATGAAAAAGGATATTCCGGAGCCAGAAATTGTAAGCTTAGCTATCAACTTTGCAAACTCTCTCATACAGGAATTTAGGAAAAGTAAAATCAAAGTTTTACCACATGCTGAAGAAATATTTTCTTTACCACCAATTGGGAAGGAGACAGTTGATGCAATATCTAATTTTGTATATGATCAGTTCATAGGGAAATTGGGATCTGATGGTATTCAAAAGGATGACACTGGTAACATTATTATAGAAATGGTTTCTTCTTTAGCCCAGAAGGCAATCTCTGCATTCAAGATTCAGCCACTATTTTCAGGAGACTGGTGCTCAACTTTCTTTTCATTTCTAGATGCAGAAAATATCACCCAAAGAGTTCAGCTCCTACCACAGCAAACCTCCATGCAAATTAGTAGACTCTTAAAGCAGAGCCAGCTTGCTTTGTCTGAAGATACATCAATGAAAAAAGATGATATCCATCGTCCAATAATTAACTCTGTAGCTACCTTCATGAAAAGCAATATCATCGACCTGATATCAGGATCAACTACAGGTGTCACAGATACTAAGAAAGATGATGATAATAAACTGAAATCTGCCACCTTAAAATATGAGAATGTCTCAAAGGCTACTTCTCCAACTACCAGTGTGAAAAGTAAAGATCCTCAGGTTCAACATTTGAGTGACAAATGTAAAAGTTCTGAAACTGGGAAAGAGAACTTAGTTCTCATCAATGAGCAGGGGCAGACGATTGAAATATATACCCATTTTGAAGTTGCTACTGTTAATAACAGTTCTGAGGAGGTACTTGAATCAGATTTCATAACAGACAATGAAAAGAAAATTGACAGTGCTAGTCAAAGTTTAGTGAAAATAGATGAGAAGCCCAAGAGTGAGAGTAAAGAGAACATAACAAAAAAAACTTTAAAAATAGCCCAACAGCCAGTCAAGGAAGAGAGGACACTGTCTGTAGCTGAAACAGATATAGATGAGGAACTATACACAGAAACTGAACGTGTTGAAAATGTCATTGAAAATATTTATGACAATGTTTTAACAATATCTTCTCAAGAGCCATTGGATTTTTCTAGACCAATATACAGCAAAAGCCTCCAGAGTGATAAAGCTTCAGTTAAACTTCAAGATTCTGCACAGCCTATTACAACAAAGGATTCATCCCCAACAGTTAATAGAGACATCACTGCTAAACAGAAAGCAAGTGAAGAAGCTGAAACTAAAAGAAAAGAAGAGAGTGAGATAAAAAGAGAGAAAGAGATTAAAAGTCAGCCTAGTAAAACAGGTCATCCACAGTCCTTATCAGAAAGTGAACCTAGAACTATTTCTGCTAAGTTTCTAGAAGATGTGATCATTGAAATGGTGAACAAACTAATATTTACATCTTCACCAGAAACAGAAACGTTCAATAGAACTCCAGATGCAAGTGGTGACCAAAATCAACGTGAACTTTATGACACAGCTTTGAAACTCATCGATTCAATGTTTAAGGAGTTTTCAGATGCAGAAACTAAGGTATTTAGGACAGATAAAGGTAATAAGATTTCCTCACAAGCATTCAAAGACTCATCAACTAATACGGTACCTCCTGGGCTTAAAGAAGCAACTACAGAAGAACCATCATCCAGCATGAATATTAAAAATGTGGATAAATTGCCACATGAGCATAAAACAGTTGAACAATCCTCTTCTGACAAGATACCCTCCATAAATAGAATGCTATCAATTGAAAAATCAGCTGTCAATAAAATTGTTCACTCTTGTGTTTGCGATGTTTTAAAGGAATGTACATCTCAAGAGTCTGTTTGCAAGACCATCAACAACAATAGGGAAAATCTTGCAAAAAGGCTAACTAGCACAGTGATAAATGAAATTTTTCAGCATCAGCTTAACTTGATATTTTCTGATGAGATACCAGCTTCAGGATGTGTGCCTCTGGAATCAAAAGATGTTGAGGAAAAGTTCCAAAAGGCAGTGCAAACAGCCAGTAAAGAATGTAACACAGCCAGTAAAGCATGTCAAACCTCATCTCCATACACCATAAAGTTGCCTTTCAAATTTTTAGATGATGTGATTTCTGCTCTTTTAGCAAAAGTTTTTTCAAAACTATCCAATGCCAAAACAAAAATATCTCAACAAAATTTGTTGACACAACTTGACTTCCTTAAAATGAAGTTAGTAAGTATGGTTGCAGCAGAGATTGCCAAAAATGAAGATTTGAATATACAGTATGTAGACTCTTTGAATCCAAATGATGATGAAATTATTCAGCTGGTGGTTCAGACAATTTATAATAATCTTTTGCCACAGTTTGGATCACAGGAAACCATACAAAATTGTGTAGTTAGTGGATGCAAATTCCTTTCAAAAACCATAGTTGATTTAGTTCTTCAAGAAGTGGCTGGCAATCAGTTGCAGAACTATTTTGGCAGTGAGTTGACTCCATATCAGTGTGCAGAAGTTGACAATGTTGTTGAAAATATCCTCACCAATGTTGTCTTAACTACTCCATCACAGCCACCACGTCCCCGTAAACTATCTTATAATATAATAGAAGCAATTGCTGTAAAATTCTTATCAAAACTTTTATCTGGTTTTCCAAAAGTGCATACAGAAAGTACTAAATCTCAAGAAACTGAAATGCAAAAAATAACCTCAAAAATATTAAAGTCAATCCAAGAATGTTTTTCCAAAAGTAAGATCAAAGTTGTACAACCTGCCAAGGAATCGGAACCTGTGCCTGTAGCTGACAATGCAACTATTGACAAAGTAGTTAATTCCGTTTATGGCAATCTTTTACAACAATCTGGCTCTCCTACGTCTGTATTGGAAGATTTAATGAGTAAGAGTAATGACCTTTCTGACATAATAGGTTCGTCAATGGTGAAGGAGATTTCCAATTCTGAATTTCAACCTCAAGCAGAAGAAGAACTTTCAAGTTCAGAATTAGCTCTTGAAGCTGTCAAAATTATGGAAAAGGTGGTGAAAATTATTGATGAGCTAAAGTCTCAGGAAAAATCTTCATCTGTAAAAGATTTAGTGTTAGACTCCAGAGTTTTAGAGGAAGCATTGGCCTTATTCTTGGCTAAACTAGTAAAGAAGCCTGGTGTTGCAAGCAAAGACATGGACAGTTTAACAAAGCCTGAGTTAAATAAAATTGCATCTCAGTTGACAAAATCTGTAACAGCTGAAATTTCCAGAAGTAATATAAATCTTGTGGATTCTAATCCTGAAGAACAATCTTTAGCTCCAGAAAACATTGAAATGATTTCTCAGGTTATTGAATCTGTTTATGATAATATAATAAACCAATCTGAAACCTGTAATGAGCCCTATGATATGAAAGGTACAAAGAAGGCCTTGCCTAAGAAAGTGGCTAGCTTAATTGTCAATGGTGTTTCAAATGTTCCACCATGTAGAGTTAGCACAATGAGTTCTTATACTGCTGATTTTGGAGATCTAGACACAAGTCGAATCATTGAAAAGGCACAAAAGCATGCTTCACAAATGAACTCTGACTCTGATAAAGAGTCAGATGATGTATTGGAAGATGAACTTCCCATTAGAATAATTCCACATGTCGGGAATAAACCACTGAGAATAGATCCAAATATCATCTCAGAACACTTAGCAGTTATTTCTATGAAGACTCAGCCTCTGGAGACACTTAATATGGACTGCATAAAGAGAACTGGTTATAGCATAACAGAGCTCAGAAGAGCTTCCATAAGTGGAAAAGGTCACTCTTCCCCAGACGTGTCTGAACTAGGAGCAAGAAAGAAAGAAAGGCGCATCTCATTGGATAGGACAGGACGACTGGATGTAAAACCCTTAGAGGTAAGCATCGTGACAATGGAGAAAAGGGGGAAAGCAGTGAGCCAGTTCTGTGATTTCCTTCCTTTCCTAGCTACATGCAAACATATGCTTGTTATTTTGCCAACTGAACAGGCAATTGTTTGCAACGGTTCATCTCCATAGTCAGGATTTTCAGGGACTTGCCATATCATTTCCATATTCCACACTAAAGGCCTAAGTCTAGTTTTTAATAAGATAATCCACTAAAACTATTTTTCATTGAATCAAAATGTAAATATGGTTCCTGATTAACATCATAATGACTGGAATATAATTTCATTTAGAAATTTATAGGAACATGTATTAAACACCATCTATTTAAGGCACGACAGTACTATTTCCCCCTCACTTTTATTCAAATTTTTCCATGTAATATATTTGAATCATATCTCTGCCCCAATTCATCTTGTGTCCTCCCCACCTCCCTATGCACCCTACTTCATATTCTTTCTCCCTCTCTCTTCTTTCTTAAAAAAAAAGAAAAATATCAGAACAAAGATGCAGAAAGGAAACAGAAAGACAAAACTTAACAAAACAAAACAACAAAAGACATGAAGAAATACATAAAGTTCAGTTTTTGTAGGCCAATTACTATTGGGTTTGAGGCCTGCCCTGGAGTATGATTTATATACCTAGTGACATTATTTTAGCGAAAACTGATTTTCCCTTTCACAGCATGTTATCAATTGCAAATAGTTTCTTGCTTAGGGGTGGTACTATGCATCTGCTTCCTCTTCTCACTGCTAGAATTTTGTTTGATTTGAATGTGTGCATGCTGTCACACTCTCTGTGAGTTCATATGTATAACAGACCTGCTGTGTTGTGTCTAGAAGATGCATTGCCTTGCAACCATCTACCACCTGTGGCTCTTAACAGTCTTTCCATCTCATTTCTTCAGAGATACCTGGGCCTTAAGGTAGAGATTTGCTAAAGACATCCCTTTTAGGGCTGAGTGGTACAGAGTCTATTAGATTCTGCATATTTCTAGTTGTGGATCTCTGTGTTAATTACCAAAAAGATTATTTTCTAGTGAGGGGTGAATGAGGCACTGATTTATGGCTATATCAATATGTGATGAGAAATCATTTTATTGTTGTATTCCTTTATGAGAATTTCTGAATTCTGAATTAACTGTATTTCCCGTAGGCCAATGATCTCTCTAGTCTCAGGTCATTAGTCACCTAAGCAATGTCAGATATAGCTTCTGTCTCATTTGATTGGGTTTACATCCAATCAAAAACTGGTTAATTACTGCTATAACCTTTGTCCACTACTGCAACTGTATCTCTTGCAGTCAGTTCACTGTTGCAGTTTTCAGGGTTTGTAGCTGAATGATATTGATAACTCCTTTCCTCCTCTGGTAGCATGCAAATTATCTTCGTATACCATGAAAGCTAGTCACTGGGGTAAAGATTCTAGTTAGGTACCAGCTCTATTTCTCTGTGTTTGAAGACTTAAGTATGTGAAATATAGAGCAATAACATTTAGTGTCAAGTTGCAGAGGGTAACAAATAGATTTATCAATAGCCTAGCCGGGCGGTGGTGGCGCACACCTTTAATCCCAGTACTCGGGAGGCAGAGGCAGGCGGATCTCTGTGAGTTCGAGGCCAGCCTGGGCTACCAAGTGAGTTCCAGGAAAGGCGCAAAGCTACACAAGAGAAACCCTGTCTCGGAAAAAAAAACAAAAAAAAAAAAAAAAAAAAACAAAAACAAAACAAAACAAAAAAAACAATCAATAGCCTGTAGTATTTGAGGGGTTCTATAGGACCCCTTTGGTCAGCAGTTCAATAAAATGTAACCCATTCTTGGCACATGGGGTCCTATTCAAATTCTCATATTGAATGTGTGCATTTTTTGTAGGATTTCTATTTTCATGGATATACTCTGTGCTATGGCACTGACTCAAGTATAAAACTATATTCTCTGGAAAATAAATACTTTAATTTTTTTCTAGTATGACTCTGAAAATTATTGTATTAAGTCTTAAGGCTGCTAATAAAATAAATTAATTAGTTATTGATTGATTGTTAAGTTAGAGACTAGGTCACTGTTTAGCCAGGACAACCTGGAACTTACTACAAAGGCTGGTGATGTTTAGTTGTTTCTTCCAAAGTATAACATTGTCTTTTAGACAAAGACTCACTAAGACTCAAGAATAAAATACAACGTACAAGTTTCAAGAAATTCCTAAGCCATATAAGATTCACAGGACTCTCCTCGAGGTCATTTCAGCAGTAATAACTACTAGAAAGTGGAAAGATGACTGGAAATTATACAGAGAGCTCAAGGGATGCAATTTCAGTGAGCCATCATTCACATTTGGTTACGATTTTTACAGATAAAGCTACCTTTGAGCCATCTACCCTTCTAAAAGTAATCTCTCACTCATGTTCCTGTAAGTAACCTCAATAAACTCACTGATTCCAGTAAGACTAGTAAGAAAGAGTTGGATAAAATTGTTTTGCTGTCGTTGTTGATGTTGTTGTTGTTTGTTTTTTGGTCTATCCTTGAGTTCTGTCTGAGATGAACAGACATTTGTTCATGTATCCCCTAAAAAAGTTATCCAAGGGTTTCTCTAGCTCCCTCTGACTATGATGCCTCTGTTTCTTGGTGCTAGAATTGCAGGTGCTTATGTTTTCAAACTGAAATACTAAAATTATTATGCACTTATACTCCTCTAATCTCTTTTATCCTTTTTTAAAGAACATGTGAAGCTCCTTGACATCATAAAATTTCCTATCTTCTGAGTCCCATTGCTATATTATCATATACTTTGTGTAGTATTCATTTATATATAAGCAATTCCCTGAGTGCAAAATTAGTATAAACATCCTATAAAATAATATTACTAAAATAAATTTTGCTTATCTATAAAACTATCCATAACAAATTCTTTTCCTGCTTACCAACTTTATTTAGGTCACAGTGAACTTTTAAACACAAATACCATTTTCTTTTTGATGTGAAAAAATACATTTGATAATAATAATAGCAGTAGCAGTGATAACAACAAAAGTAACAATAAACAGTCAGCAGCCATGTGGAATTCAGAGCACATAAATATTACATGCCAATCTGATTATGGCTACGTCTTTTGTCAACAAAAGGACAGAAAAAAGTCTATAGGTTAGGTCAGGTACTTCAGGCACTTGGCTTTGCCTCATGGCTTAATATTATGGTTAGGAATGCCATACTTTTCACCTAATAAGACATATTTAAATCACCTGCAGTCACAAATCCCCAAACTATATTGCATATATTTGTATTTTACTAATTTTTACATATAATAGATTGCTTTGAATTTTTCAAGAGTTGATTCTAAATAGATTATTCCACAGAAGATCTCTTTTGAAGACATTGTCACTTGAAAATGTAGTTTAGAAAGTTGCAAAGAAAGGTTGAGTTGAATATCAATTATAAATTTATTTATAATTTCTGTGATATAGCAAAGGCTATAGAAGTGGAGTGATCTGGTTACTGAATTATAATTATCCTTTCTTGGATTCTTCTGTATTAAAAATAGCAATTGGGATTTAAGTGGAATATGAAAAAGAAATGAAGATTTATTTATTTTGGCAAAAGACAAAGAATAAGATTATAGAGTAAAAAAATAAGCTGAAGATCACAATTCCAATGTGGCTTGCTTTTATAAAGTCTTGCCTTTTCTTTAAAAATCAATGTCTAGATGTCTATAGGATCACTTACTAAGGACAAAAAAGTTAATTATGTAGTTATATAACAATTTTTAAGAGAAATTACAAAAATGGAAGACAATAAGTTTAATTTATAAGAAAATATAAAGCCTAACTATTCTGTTAGACTGGATATTTGGAATAAATTATGACAGATTAATATTATCTAAATGTAAAATAAATGCTAGATACAAATGAGTATTGCATAAGATTTTTGTCTATTTATTTCATTTAAAATATTGAAAATATACCAGTAAGTGGAATTTGAAGATATTAGCTAGATTGAAGTTAGAAATCATAAAAAATAGCTATGACACAAAGTAATATTGGGAAAGATATTGACATATTTATTTTTAATATTTATTGTACTTCCAATTCCAGGCTGTTGGCAGGAATTCATTTCAAAATATAAGAAGACCTGACATCACCAGAGTAGAGCTTTTGAAAGATATTCATAACAAAAAAGATCTGATTGTTCGGTTAGTAGCTCATGATACTAGTCAAAAGGATTCAGAAAGTAGTTCAGAGAGGACATCGTTTCTGATGAAGAGGAAATCATTTTAGGAGAGGTTACTGGACATCAGTGCTTAGGAGGAATATATGGAGGTCATGGTGAAGAAGTTGTGAAAGCCTTAGAAACCAAAGTTGTTTCTCCAAAGACAACAATGAGCACAAGCAGCTTGAGAAAGTTCTTAGCACTAAGCAAATGCTGTCAGCCCACTTCTGGTGAAAATATTGAAAGTATTGGATCATTTGGAAATCAGACTATGAAACTTAACAAGACACATGTTAAAAGAGCTGTTGCTGAGCTTGACATGCCCTCTTCCAAAAGCATAGCAGAAGGACTGTCTTCTAAGGACAAGTTACAATATAAGGTAGGTAACAAACATATTTCCCAGAAACTTGGAAGAGTAGCCAACCACAGACACTCTGTTCTGGAATTTACCTTGATTATTCAGCAAAGCATACTAGAGTCATCATCTGCATAAGCCTATATATATATATATATATATATATATATATATATATATATATATATATCATAGGTTAAATTAACCAAGCATGAAACGCAATTATGTATTTAATACAAAAAAAAAAAATAACCCAACCCTAGAACTACTAGCTGAAGGGAAAATGGAAAATCAATACTGTTTAAGGAAATTTAACCTTATTTGTTAAACAAGAGATTCCATGTTGTATTTGGCTATAAGTATTTGTTGAACATCCATAGAGAACTTCATGTCAATAGGATGGATCCAGGTGCCTGCTAAGTTATATGGAAGTTAGAAATGATCTAAAGAAACTGAGGTTGTTGCGTAACTTGTGTTAAGACCTAGGTCCAATCCACAGCACTGAAAACAAACAATAAAAAAACCCACTATTTTGTCTGTGTTATTTTTAACTAAATCTCAAATGTTCAATTTTACCAATAAAGACTCAAGGGCCAGATGAAAGCCTACTAACTCAGATAGGCAGCAAAAGCACCTGGCTGACCTTCCTCCTCCTCTGACATCCCAGGAGAAGACCTTTGTCTTCCACCATCTCCAACAAAAACCTCAAACTCAGTGTCCCTCCCTTCTACTTCCTGTGCATCTCTCCATCCATCTTCCTGACTCCCTCTTACTCTCTATTGTTTAATCCTATCTTCACATCCTATCAACTGGTTGTTTTCTCTGCCTCTTGACCTATGGTTGACTTTATTTATCATGTTTACAATATTCAAGCAGAAAGCTCTTAGATTAAAGGTGTGTGCTAGGCCTGAGCCACACAACTAGAAACAGGTTTTCCAATAAATAATGCAATCTCAGGGTTCACAATGTGATCAAATATCCTGCAAAATTTCCCTTTTTTTGTCTAAATAAATAGGAAAGGTTTTTTACTCTAATATATTAAAACTATTTGCAATAATGAAGCTATATCTGTCCAACTTTCCACCATGTCCAGCTAGGTTGTATTTGGCAGATTTAGGATTAAACATTTTTGTGTTCAAAGTTCTGTAAAATATTTGTCTTGGTATGGTATGAACTCAGTAATTTGAATGTCCTGAGCAATTTATAGTCCGAAGCTGATTTTTGGGTCACACTCTGGGACTCTGAGCTGGGATTTCAGGCCGGTGAGCTCGAAGTAGGTGATACCACTTGGGCAAATTTACTCTTTTCCTTGGGACATTTTCTCTTGATGATACATCCTTTTTCTTTAGATGCTTCACTTATCCAGTGGTCTCTGGATTCCTTAGTTGGATGTTTTTGTTCTCCTGGAAGCATAAAATCAAAACCCTACCCCAACTCAAATGGTGGGAGTACCTTTTTTTCAGGTTCTATCTTTCCCAGGGCATAATGATTTTGGCAACAGAAAATGTATTATCTTTTAATTAAAATAATTATTTTGACATTTTGAAACTAAATATACCTCAGTATGTGTGGATAAATATACATATATCCCCCCTTTTCTTTATACATAAATTCAATGTTTAAGTGTATTTAGTTTTAGATCACAAAGGACATTCACTTTGAATTTCAGCCTGCCTTTTGCAAGTGGCTTTTAAATTTAAGTCACTATAATTCTTATGTGCCTGCCTCTCCCTCCCAAGAGCTGGGATTAAAAGTGTGAACCACCACCTGGGTATGGATTCCTTATAATAGCTATTGTCATACAGTTGTCTTGTTTTAATTTGGTTCTCCATTTCCCCCCTATTACTTAGGGGTAAATTTTCAAGTTTTTCAAATATGTAATCTGTAATTCTTGCTGATTTATTTTGTATTTGTTCCCTGGCAACTTTTAATATTCTTGTGATACCAAATTGTCCACTATTTCATTACTTTTAGATGTTTTGGCTAATTTGCGTATATGAACGACATAAAATTTGATGTCTTTGCTATGTTTTTCCATGTTATACCATTTCCATTCATGCCTCCTATGACTGGATATCTTTGTCATTTATCTGAGAGTTAGTGGTTTTCTATTTTGATAACCATATAGCTGTACTGTTGCTACAGTTTTCCTGCCTTGCCCACAGTCAGGACAAACCTCTGTCACCCGCCAGTCCCACAGCCTCTCAGACCCAACCAAGAAAACACAGAGACTTATATTGCTTTCAAACTGTATGGCCGTGGCAGGCTTCTTGCTAACTGTTCTTTTATCTTAAATTAATCCATTTCCATAAATCTATACCTTGCCATGTGGCTTGTGGCTTACCGGCACCTTCACATGCTTCTTGTCATGGCGGCAGCTGGCATCTGGCAGTCAGTCCTTCTGCCTTCCTGTCCTTTTATTTCTCCTCTCTGTTAGTCCCGCCTATCCTTCCTGCCTAGCCACAGCCGATCAGGTTTTATTTATTGATCAATCAGAACAACTTGACATACAGACCATCCCCAGCACAGCCAAGTGCAGACCATCTCAGACACCTGCACTCAGGTCCATGGTCCTAATCATCCTCTATGGGGACCTGCTGGGTAACGCCACAAAGAACCCAAGAAGGGCTCCCACAGGACATACAGAACATCCCACAGCACTTCCCCTTTTCTTTTTTTAAAAAGGAAGGTTTTAACTTTTACACATCTTTAAAGCCAGCTTGGTATATTTGGGAATTTGGGCGTAGCTTCTCTTACTACTTCCTGCTGGAGGGGGGCGCAGCATCTCATGGGGACACAAAGAAAATTTCAGGTTCATGGAGTAGTCCGTGAGACTGTATCGTCTGAGCCAGTTGCCTTGAAACAATTCTGGATGTTGGATCATCTGGGCCATGGTGTCATCGGAGACCTTTCAGGGGGTCTTGGCTGGTCAAACCTGATGTATCTTAATCTGGAACAAATCCATAGCCTCTGGCTTTCTGTGGAAACAAAAGCAGAGCCTCCTTTCCAAAACAACATATCCTTACATCCAAATTTTGAAGTTAAGGTACCTTTAAAATATACATTTTGGCACAACTCAACAGCTTTTGCAATCAAATGTTTTTCTGCAGTTAAAAATCCCAAAGACAATATAATCCAGACTCTCTGTGTGATATCCATCTTTACATGGCTTATTTTTTATATTACTTTTACTTTCTCTTTAAAGACTTTATTATTTTAAAACTTTCTATTTCTTTATATAACTGTCTATGTTCCTTTTCCTCTCTCTTCCAAGCCTATGTACATTTTTACTCACATTGTAAAGCATTTAAAGTCTTGTTCCATCTGAATCTGTCTTATTGTGAATCTATTGCTTTAAACTGCAGCATTTGTAAGACTAAAACGGTGCTATGGCTGCTGGCTCCGCCCACCTCAGCTTCCCAACATGGCGGTGGTACATTCACCGCCAGCTCTGGGTGCTATTGAGGGTCTATGCTTTTATCCAAGCAGCGTGTAGCCCAGAAACCTTTTTTGTTTTGTACTAGCAAAGGCTAAATCCACCACACAGCTTAATGTGCCACTTGCAGAGGCCTCATTCCCGCCATACTGCAGGTCGAGCACACACACTAGAAACCTGCCAGTAGCTCAAACCGGCAGCTGCTGCTCATTTGAGAGAGACAATTAGGAAGCTGTTTTTAGTCCTGTTCGCTTCTAATGGAAACACTTTCCATTAAGGAGAATAAATGTTATCTTGTTTGAGAGACAAATTTAGACATTTTTTATGAGGTATGGAGAACCTTATACTCAATCATGCCAACCACCCTATGGTTGTAATGGTGCAGTTACTATGATGAATTGGGTCCATTTAAAGCCAGAGACCTTCACAGGATTAGCTATGTAAGGAAATGTATTACAGTGGAACTGGTAACTATTTGCATTCCTTTACGACCAGGGTATGGTAGCAAAGGGGTCTGTGCCTTCCCACACTGAGGAAATAGCTCAGTTGTCCATATCCTCATCCTTAAACCTATCACTCCTCCCTCAAAAGTGGCACATATTGAACTGTGGGGACCAAGAGAATGATCACATTTGGCTAACACATTGTTACTGATAGTTTCAACTACTGATGGACCAAAAATTATTGGAAAGTGGCAGCCTATAGACCAGGTATGGAATAGCAAATACTGAGGAAGGAACCACAAAATCAGTGCAGCACTATTGGCTATAAGACAAAAAACTAGGAAAGCAAAGGAGAATCTCCATTTTCTCCAATTCATGGTGTAAGTGCAAAGGTACAGTGCTGTGGGATGTTCTGTATGTCCTGTGGCATACCTATAACATGCTTTATGTTGTAATATACAAAAAAAAACCTGTTTCATTTTACTAGAGACATATGCTAGAGCATTGTCAGTCTTAATTTGCACAGGTATCCCCGTGATGGTCATAACTTCTAATAAATGTGTAATTACAGAATCAGCCTTTTCAGAACTTAAAGCAGTTACCCCTTGAAACCCTGAATATGTATTTATGGTATGGTGCACATACTTTAATTTTCCAAGCTCTGCAAAATTAAACACACATATTTGCCAAGTTTTATTTCTTTGGTTACCTTTTGGGTTACTTCCTGCAGGTAATGGGGCTTGACTCTAAAAAGAACAAGTAGGTCATTGCTTTTATAATTTCCTTGGTGTCTTGCCAAGTGATAGAAAAAATTTTTTCTTTGCTATTAACATGTTGTTTCTTATGAAATTCTGAGACTTCTAGCACATTTCTTATTAATAACTGATCAATTTCATTATTACCTTGTACTAGAGGGCCTAGTAGACCCATATAGGATTTGATATGTGTTATGTGTTATATACAATAGATGATTTCTATTTCTGAATACTTGTTGTAGTTGAATAAATAGTGAAGTTAATTCTGAATAATCTGGAATGAGTTGTAAAACAACTCTTTATGCATATTGAGAATCCGTAACTATATTAAGAAATCCAGGAGTATCTTTAAAAATATATTAGAATGGCATATAGCTCTGAATTTTTTAATTGAATCATAAATGCCTGCCTCTCCTGATTTATTTACATCAGTATAGAATATAGGAGATCCAGAAATTGGTGTCCCTTTTACTATATGAGGATGAATCCAATTAGTTCTTTTTATTAACAGATGTCTCTTTCTTTGGGGGATATTTGTTGTTAATCTTTCTGAAAAAAAAATTACTGCAAGCTCTGTGCCAAAGTTCATTTTCTGCCCATAATGAGGCAATTTCAACATTAGTATAATGTACCACAATTTCTGCTGGGTCTATTTCTGCTAATTGACAAAGTCTTCTTTTTCCTTTAAGAATCAATGCAGAAAAATTTTGTATATGGGTCTTTAATTTTTCACTCTGTGTGCTAAAATAGCTATTCTAAGATATTATATTCTGAGTAAGAATTCCTGTGGCAGAATCATAGACGGTAAAATAACCAAAATACAATTAAGCCTTGGTTCCAAGCAATCTAATGTACATCCTGTAATTTCTTTTCTACCAGACCAAATTTTCTCTCAACCTTAGATAATGATTTCTTGAACTATTTAAGTCCTTATCACCTTATAAGATACTTAGCTCTTGAGTAATTAATCCAATTGTGGGGCTTAGCCAGTTCTCTCAGTGATTTTTGAAAATCATTAAGATTGTAATTGGTTTCTCTTGATTTCTTCTTTCTGTGGTCAAATTTTCAATAAAATTATTTTATATCCTGGATAATTGCTAAAATCTCCTCTTTGTATTTTTTCTGGAGCAATTGTAATCCCCAGCAAGGCAAAATTCTCTTTACTTCATCAAACATTTTTTTCTAAGGTATATGTCTCTAAATCAGCCAGTAAGATATCAGTATATTGATAAATTCTACATTGAGGAAACTGTTTATGAATTATTTCTAATGGCTGTTGTAAATAATATTGATACAGGAGGGGCTGTTAACATTCCTTATGGAAGAACGTTCTGCTGATAACTTTTAACAGGCTGAGCATTACTATAAGTAGGCACTGTGAAGGTACATTTCTCTTTATCCTGTTCTTGTAAAGTTATAGCACATTTAAAAAAAAAAGCAGTTTTTCAAATCAATCACTATAATACCTTCCCTTAGGTAATAAAGAAGACAAGGAAATTCCAAGCTGTAAAGAGCCCTTTAACTAAATCACCTTATTTGTGGCTCTTAAATCTGTTAATATTTTCCATATACAGATTTATTTTTAATGACAAAGGAGAATTCCAAGGACGAGCCAGTTCTTCAATGTGTCGAGCACTTAGCTGCTCCTGTACCAGCTGTTCTACTGCCTGAAGTTTTTCTGATGTCAAAGGCCACTGTTCCATTCACACAGATTTGCCATTTAACCATTTTAAAAATAGGGTAGTTGGGACCTTTAAAAGACCAGCAGCTGCTGTGTCCTATTTATGTACAACCTGAATGGTCTGTGACTCCTCATGATAATACAATTTAACATTTTTCTTCAAAGAGTCTTTTATTTTATGGTTTGTTTATGAGATTGGAAGAATGTTAACCTGTGTTTTCCATTGCTGCAATAATTCACTTCCTCATAAATTCATTGCTATGTTAGCCACATATGGCTTTAATTTTCCTATTTGTCCTTCTAGCCCTACACTCTCCCCTCATCTTGCACTTTGTTTCACTTGAGGTAAAGTTCCAGTCCCTAAAGCAGAATATTTACCTCCTGAAGAGGCCAATTTGGATGTCAACATTTTGGTGGAATTATTTATATATAACTCCTGTGTCTAGTAAACCTTCAATTACAATGCCATTTATTTGTATCTTTAAGTTTAGTCTATTATTTGTAGCAGTTTGCCAAAATACTTGTCTCTCCTGAAATTTTTGCTTTACTTACTGAAGTTGTTCTATCCTTGATTACATATAGATCAGTGTTGTCTTTAACAGCAGGTATTAAGACTTAATTGTTCTATTTATGAGTTTTTCCAATGCTGTCAGGGAATTATTAAGCCAAATTTGATATCAAGGCCTGTGGAGGCCCCTTAGGACATTTTGATGGCAAAGGGTTAACTTGCCTGTCCCTTGTTGATCTGAATTCATTAGTACAATACCAACCTTTGTCATATCTTCTGTATACCCCAGAAAGCTGGGGCCTTCTGTTTGGATTATCTACAGAATAATCATTGTTTCTTGGAATGCCTTGCCTACAATCCCTATTCAGATGACCTCGCTTACCACAATTAAAACATCTGACATTTGGACTTTTCTTAAAATTTTCAGAAATTATTTCTCTTATAAGTGTAACATCATAAACATGAGATCCAATATCAGTTGTATTTCTAATCCACTCATCTATTGGTGCTGATCTTGCCTTTAAAGGCCTAATTGCCCTTTTGCATTCTGAACAGATTTAATTAATATTTCTCTGACTTCTGGGTCTGATACTATTCTATTTGCAGCTGAAGCCTATCTTCACAAAAAGTTAATGAAGGCTTCTTTGGGGCCTTGTATAATTTTAGTAAATGATTCAGGCCTCTTTTCTGATTCTTCAACCTTGTCCCAAGCAGTTAAAGTTGCTAAAAAGCTTAATACCAAGGCCACAGCATGATCATCAAATTCAAGCTGTCTTCGTAACTCATCAAGCTGTCTTTGTAACTCAGCATATTGACCTTTACCTCAAAACTTATCTTGGGAAATATTAATACCCCCAACTCTATTTTGTTTTTCTATGGCCCTAGCTTCCTCTTTTCACCATGTTCACCATTGTAGCTGAGGACTAGATCCCAATATTGCTTTTGCCAAACCTTTCCAGTCTTGGGGGATAATTCTTGTCTGAGTAGACCATGAATTTAATATCTGTTTCACATAGAGTAAATGCATACCATATGAAACAATCACTTCCTTAAATCTCCTCAAACTAATATTTTTACAGAATTCCTTTAAATTCTTGATAACTTTGGGGATGACTATCATCTTCTGGTAGTTCTTGTATAGTAACTGGGTAAGCTAGATTTGATTTTCTAACATCCTTGGGCTGCTGCTTTTCAGTTTCATCATGTGGTGGTGCAGTAAGTTATTGTATAAATTCCTCTGTCTGTGTCTGAATATTTTTCTTATTTTTATTTATAAGTCTTTCTAAGGCTTGTATGCTATCAATCCACTTCTCATATTTGTCTCAAAACCCCACTATGACCATTAAGGCTAATTTATGAATTACCAGATTGATAGTAAGTATAATAGATATTATGTCAATCTCAGTTAAGTAATTTATCTTTTTGTTTTCTGTTCTGTTTTCAAGTCACCTAAAATAGCATTATTAAGGATCCTAATGTCCTTATATTATGATATTTCCCATCCTTAACATGGGAAATATTTTTCCTTTTAATATTACTTAATTCTCTCATTGAGGACTTCCAAAGTATCTTACCAAATATGTCTTCTCAGTTTATTCATAGCTGGCATGATTTCTCTGTCCTTGTGGTCATCTCTCACATTGGGCACCAAATGTTGCTTTACTAACTAAATCTCAAATCCTTGTTTTATCAATAAATACTCAGGAGATATATGCTGGGGTGAAATCCCACTAGCTCAGAGAGGCAGAGAAAGCACATGGCTGACCTTCCTCTTCCTCTGACATCCCAGAAAAAGACTTTTTTCCCATGCCATCTCAAACAAAAACCTCAAACTCAATGTCCTTCCCTTCTACTTCCTGTGCATCTCTCTATCCTTCCCGTGACTCCCTCTTACTCTCTGTGGCTTTTTTTTTTTTCTTAACAATCCTATGTTCACTTCCAATCAACAAGTTGCTAGCTCTGCCTCTTGACCTATGGTTGACTTTATTTAATCCTGTTCACAATATTCAAGCAGAAAGTTCTTGGATTAATAGTATGGTCTAGGTCTCACCACATCACAACTAGAAACAGGATTTTCCAATAAATAATGCAATCTTGGGTTCACAATGTCATCATATATCCTGCAACAAGTCTGAATCTAGACTTTCTTGCACTTAGTAGATATGTTACCTTCATAAATTATATGGTGAATATTTTTCTTACATAGTTTTTGACATCTTACCTAAATGTAACAAGTTATATCTAGTATTTTAAACATCACATATATTCATCCATTAAACTACTTAATAGTGATGAGGTACAGTTCATGTTACTGCATGCAAACCATCCAATGGTGATAAGAGACTCAATGACTCTTCTGGTTTTGCCCTGTCCAAAACTCAATACTATTCATATTTTTGGAAAACATATAATGTGAGATTTCCCAGTGAGACAATTGCCTTAATTAAACATCCTACCACAGTTTTTGTACTTCTGTGTTTAGACTAACATGAAATCTGCAGTAAACCTCAGAAAATAAACACATCTAATTTCATTCAAATCAGAAACACAAGATTTCCCAAGTAGATCAGAGTATGTGACAAAATGTCTGATCAAGCTTATGAGATGCTTAGAGTTATATCTCTGCTCTTCTATTTAATTAAATAAACTGTAATTAAAATATTTTAAAGTTTAAAATGGAATATTACATTCTTCAGTATCTGTACTTTACATTTAAAATGTATTCAAAATCTAGTACCACAATTTAGAATATTTTTCCATAACCATTTCCAAGAAACCTACACTAGAAGAGACATTTTAATTAGAATTATAGGAACCATCTCTATTTTACCTTTTAAAATAATATTTTTAAGTAATCTATAAAACTTTTCTTTCATTAAAGTATTGATTGGAATACAAAAATATCAATGGGGGAGAAAGTCCATATCAAGTTCTGTGTGTGTAATACCTGATTTATAATTTTACAGAAAGAAGAAAGACTTGCTACTGAACCAACACATTACTTCATACACAGAATTATGAGTACTTCATCATACAACCAAGAAGACCTCCTTTCTAGGTACAATAAACTTGTACCTTTCTAGGTACAATAAAATGCAGAACCAATCTAGAAATCTGAAATGAAAGAATGGTTCTGTTAGCAAATGAGAAAGTGTCCAGTATCAAATCCTTCTTCACTTCTGATTCTTATCCCTTGACTCTAAGTCTTAAGTTTTCTCTTACCATACAATGCTAAATTTCTAGTTACCTAGCCTCTACATATTTTTCAGATACCTGCTCTCTCATGTAAATGCCGTGGATCAGATATTTGCTAATGTGATAAGGTGCTGTTGTTGCTTGTGGTTGTTATTATAACCTGAAGAATAGGCATAGAGTCAGCAGCAGAAAGTATTCTGTCAGCACAGAAAGACTCCTGCTCAGTTTTGTAAAGTAGCATGTAAAATATTAAATTGTAGTACTCAGAGATTAATTTTAAAAGCACAAAATAACTGTAGTAATATAAAAACATAAAGTTAAACTGTAAATTATTAAATACATTAAGAAATATACTGTTTTGTGACAATGTGAGCAATACAAATTGAGAATGAAAAAAGTCAATACTAGAAATGGAAAATAATTGCAGATTATATACATCACACACACACACACACACACACACACACACACACATTTACAGATACATGGGGTCACTATATAAACCACTCCCTATACTTCATAATAAAACAACAAAAAACAATTTAAAAAATACAAATTATTTGAACAGAAAAATTCTCTAAAAGATTGCACAAAAAGCATGTGAAAGGTGCTCCACATCATTAATCCCTAAGGAAATGTGAATCAAAATCTCAGAAGATGCCATTTGAAACCATTACAGTCACTGAAAGGAAAGGAGCATGAAAAGAGAGCAAGGAAAGGAAAAGAAAAGAAGTATTAAGGATGGAGAGAAAGTGGAACCTTTATGCACTGATGGTAAATTATAAAATTGTGAAATCATTATGAAAAGCAGTGTGGCACTTTCCTAAGGAATTTAATATGGAATTAGTGTGTGACCCAGCAATTCTGAATATATTCCTGAAAGAATTGAAAGCAGGTACTGCCATAGATAGTAGTGAATGTGCAATACCAACATGATTCAGAATAAACCAATGAGAAAGGCAACCTTTCATTATTGTTCATCATTGAATTATATCAGGAGAAAAAATGTCTCATTCTTTTGAATATTATCTACTATTTAAAGAAAACCCTCACATACTAAAACATGCATGAATATGGGTGACATTGAACTAATTAGAGTAAGTTAAAAAGTAACAAATAAAATTACGACTCTACTTGGAGTATTCAAAATCCTAAAAATAAAAAGTAAAATAGTGATTTTTCTGGAGGAAAATGGGTGTTAGTGTTTAAGCGCAAAATATGTCTAAAAGTGGGAGATGGTGATGTCTGAATAGCAATGAAAATGTGCTTAATGACACAAAATCATACATTACAACTTTCCAAGGTTGCCAATTTTATGTATATTTAATAATAAATTTAAAAGTGGGGAAAAGTAATTCATAAATCATTCTCATTCCATTTTGAATTTTAGCAACATGCTATCCCAAGTGTGCTTCCATGGAGAGAATGACAGATTGTTGTTAACGAGTAGCTTCTTCATTTGTTAAATATATACATTAAAAATTATTTTTTTTATTTTATTTTAGTGAAGCAGAAGAGTTTAAACCAGATCCAAAGGCTAATGCACTAGAAGGTTGGATATTTTTCTTAACTTTTAGAAACTGATGAAAAAGTAACTTTTTTTTTTACTATTTTGATGACTTATTTCCCACTTAGAAATGTTAATCATTAACCTTGAAAGTGATGATAATTTACTTATCCATTAAGTATATCTACTTTAATGAAGTGATTCGTTATCATATCATCCAGCTTTAAAATAAGCCAAATGCTTATAGGAATTTAGTCTGATATTATAAATTTACATTGATAATCCTCCTATAAATAAAGAAGCGTGTATTGTTATGCTAAATTAAATCTGGACTTGAACTTGAATTAATTAGCTCATTGAAAAGTTACACTTTCCTTGTATTAGAGCTTACCCCTACTAAGTTGCAAAAGGTCTTTTAAACACAAAATTGAGTTGTTCACAAAAAAATCTGGCTAGCCTGACTGTTTTGTTTTGTTTTTAAATATCAGCTTGTATGAAGTGCTTCCCACATTTTTAGAATGTTTTACTTCAATATTGTTCAGACCTCAGGAGATCAGTCTGATTAAATAATAAACAATATATACATGAGTTATAGACATTGTTTTTATTATAGCAGGCCCTTGAATTCAAGCCACAACTTTATCCCAACTATTGCTCTGCAACCTACTCATGAAACAACTTCTCTTCACTTGGATGTAGAAATAAGTTTCACTGTTAGCAATAATTCTGTTTGAACAGCATCAACATATCATAATTTGTATGTATAATGGTACTCACCACTAAGATTCCCGAGTTATGAATCATGGGTTGTAATATCCAGCCAGGAACTACTTAATGCAATTCTTTGATTTCATTATTGAAGACAGTCAAGCAGGAGATGAGGACATTAGTGTCCAACATGTCGAATTCTTTGTCTAAGAGTCCACATAAGGCCTCATTCCCTGTGATTAAATTTTGTGTATTCTTTTGTTTTGTCTAACTTTGATTTTTGGATTATGCAAATTTCTTATATTTTTAACTGATATTGTCACTGACCAACTCATTTATTCATTCATTCATCTGAAGATTCAACAAAAAGTTCATTTTTGTTTTTATAATATTCCATGTGTAAACAATACTGACAAAGTTTGTTCTTATGGAATTTACATGGTAACTTGAGTTAAAGAATCCAATCATCAGAATATAAGATAAATCTAGAGGTTGTTAAGTCCCTTCCAATTTTACTAATGACAGAATTTCAAGACATTGCAGTGGTTACAAGACCCTCCATCATTAGCTCATACCGCCCCTTTTGTCTTTCTTAACTCTTCCTCTATTTTCCTTGTGGCTTCCTCTACTCCAGCAAACTCTTATTCCTGACACCTTTGCTGTCCTTCAATCCTACAAAGGCTTTCACTTGCCATGATTTCTGGAGTTTTCTTTCCCTTTAGTCTGTCTTATTCTTCCCTCACCTGTAGATTTTTTCCACTTCACTTTCCCAGAGAGCTCTCTAGTGATCAGAGACCACAAAATGGAAATTAATTGCCTTCTGTGATCTTACATAGGCCACATATTCGCTTTTTTTTTTCTCTCCTGCAGTTTTCTAAAAGATGGTGTGTTTTAATTATTTGATCGTTACTGTTTTTTATCGAATGCAAGCTTGCTAAATTGATGTCCATTGAAGCCTAAAACAGCATGTTGGCATATAGATGTTAAAAATATTGGATGATACGGGATATAGAAGTAGCTAAAGGAGTGTGGAGGAAGCATGTGAAAACAGTTTGAGTTATGAGAATAAGGTATCCATTAAATATTTAAGCTGACATAACATGTGAGTCATTGGATATTTCAGTATAGATTTCAATGGAGGTCTGGCTGAACACATTTATTCCTTGTTTCATACAATATAAAACAAAACTTCAAGTAAGTGTGAATAGCTGAGCCACTTAAATAACTGGAATTTTTATATTCCTCTTAATCAAAACAGCTTTCTAGATAGTCCTGGAAGTACAAAGCCTATGTACTATAGAAACATTTAAAAAAAAAAAACTGGTGTTTACAGTTTTGGTCCTCATATTGAACTCAAATATTCTCGATAATGTTAAAGAAAAAGTTAGTGCAGTCATGTGCAATCTAAGTAGAATCAGATCCTTTAGGAATACAATAAATTAATCATGAACTTACTAGTTTTGTCAGATAGCTCTATCATTCTTATTTACTTGAAGTTTTTCCTTTATTATTTTTCCAATCTGTATTGCTCCTAAATGATAATTCATAATACTCACTTGTGATGGCTTTTGATGACTTCATATTTATAGAGTACATAATACTTGAATGTGCTGTATTTCCTCATGTCTTCTTATGATAGTGTCCAAGTAAATAGTTTCATTCCCATTTTATGTATAAGGATAATGAGTCAGAAAAGTTACATTTAATTTGTCACCCACTTCTAAACAATGAAGCTAAGACTCAATAGAGATCCTGTGCTAGCAGATTAGTTGCCCCACTAAAAATGAGTCTCTGAGAAATGTTGCTTGTCAATTTATTTCTGCTTCCTTGTGTTTAATGCTATTGATCTCCCTTCGAACCTCCAGCAACTTTGATCTGAAACGGTTCCACTAGATTTTGTCTGAGTATTACAACAAAGATGCCCTGTTTTAAAACATCATCACTTTCTTATTTATTTCTGTTATGTGTTTTGTTTTTGAGACAGAGTCTTACTATGTAGTTCTAGCTTGACTGGAGCTCGTTATAGAGACCAGGCTGGCCTTGAACTCACAGAGATCAGACTGCCTCTGCTGAGATTAAAAGTGTATGCCACCATGTCTGACTCACTTACCATTTTGTAGTTAGATAAATGTAAAGCATGTTAAAGTTGGAAAGGCACTTAGGGACTATCATTAAAGTAATCTCTCTTTTATAGGCTAAAAAAAATAGGCACCGGGATTGAGCAGCATTGCATAGATGTATAGCTACTGAAGCACAGAGTTTGCTTCTCCTGACACATCATACTCATCTTTCATAATTTCCAAGTAGAAAGCAAATACATCTTCTAACATTTTAGGGTTCTTATTTGTTTCAAATTTGTTCCAACTGTCTTTCCATTAAAAATAATAATAATTGTATGTCTAAATTATATCAATTGAGGCAAAAATATTGGATTTGTATCAACAATATATGTATGTATGTGCTTATGAATGTATGTGTGTGTGTATATAAGAAAAAAAATATTTCTTCCCGGTTTTTCCAGAACGTTCTCAGCAACCACAAGCAGGAAACTCAAGCTGTGTTCAGGTAAATAGTCTTCAATATCTTCTAGTTTCTGTACAATGGGGATTCAGTTGTAAAATAGCTCAATTTTTAAATTCTATCAGAGTCTGAGTGGCATTATTGAGGAACATCAGAAAACACTGCCTTGTTCACAATCACTTCACACTCAGATCTCCTCATCTGAATGAGACCTGTCCTTAATATCTGAAAAACCCCTTCATGAAAGTGTTTGATCATTGGATTTTAATAAGAAGTCATTGTTTAGGTGAGTAGAGTAAGCCACTGATTCTCAACACCTAACTACAATTCCATTAATAGCTTGTTCTGATTCTGAAGAAAAGCCTAAAGGGGTGAGTTACTTGATTCTGCCTAGGGCTAAGAGTCCAGTGATGATGTGGGAGATGGAGACAGAACATTTAGGGTAATTTCAAAGATGAGTCAAGAAAGCAATGAATGCCTAGTTTCACCCATGTTTCCACGTTTCTACAGACTCACTTTTTTTTTCTTTCATTTTTCTTTATTAAGAAATTTTCTACTCACTCCACATACTATTCACGGATCCCCCCTCCTCCCTCTTCCCACCCCTCAGCCCTCTTTCCCAAGCCACCCCACATCTCTATATCCCCCAAATCGAGGTCTCCCATGGGGAGTCAGCAGAGCCCAGCACACTGAGCCTAAGCAAGTCCAAGCCCCTTCCCACTGCATCAAGGCTGTGCAAGGTGTCACACCACAGGCACCAGGTTCCAGAAGTGTGCCCATAGACCAGGGACAGATAACAACCCCCTGCCTGGGTGCCCCCCAAACAGTTGGAGCCAAACAACCATCTTACATATCCAGAGGGCCTAGTCCAGTCCCATGGGGGCTCCACAGAAACCAGTCCACAGTTCATGGGCTTCCACTCAGACTGACTCTTCACATACAGCTAACTACTACATGGTGTAGACTGAGGAACATTCCTTTTCCTGAACTCTTAATAGATCCTGATATAATTCTTTTTGTTTCATTCTTTTTCACGGTGTCTTCCTGGTTTATGTTAATCCAGTTTCATTATTTACAGTATGTTCACTAATACAGAATTACAAACTCACCAGCCACTCAGCAACTTTCCATTATTACAATATAGTACAATTTTCATAAAATCCTGTATCACACATAAAGATATTTTTGCCAATTTTCCAGAGAAACCAGTCCCTTCTACAGTCAACATATCTTTATTTATGAATGTAAGCATCTATTTAGCAATCTCCAACCTTATTTAATTCATACATTGCAAAAATAAAGTCATGTGTCAATGGAAGAGAGGCCCTGAAGTTCTAGTCTGAAAGTCATTAGCATGACTTTGACTGACGCTGAATTCCTAGCTAGTCTACATTCTTCCACTGTTGTACTTTCCTTGTTTGTTACCTTTTCCACACCCAAACTATTGTTAAAATTGTTACTCGGTGCATTTCTAAATAAAGTTGTATAAGTACCCTTCACTCACACATATCCACTAGTTGATTACAACTGAAACTGTGGACAATAGTGAGGATTTGAAAATAAATAATAGAAGTTCAGAATGGGAAATCAAATCTCAAAGAGCAGTCAATACCATTTCTTAAACATTCTTTCACAATTTCCTGGCACAATTCTGAAACTTCATAGAAAGAAAAGGTAGAATGAAGTTTGCTTAGAAGGCCTTGATACTTGTCCCATAGTGGTAGGGAATGGGTTGTTTTTTCTTCTACCATGACAGTGTCAGTCATGAAAATAAGATTCCACCTAAAATTCTGAAAGAGAATTATTCTTTCTTACCAGAGGACATAAAGCTTCCAAGCTGATGAAAACTGTTGAGTAGACCTGTTGTTTTGTTTCTGTTCTTTGGAAGTGGATACAGTCCTAAGAAGTATGAAACATAACACACAGGGAGACAAGAGCCCTAGGGCATTATATCCAGCTGATTAAAGGAAGAGGGTCTGTTAAGGGTCAAAAGCTAAGGGGAATTATTTATAGAAAGAGAGACTTAGCAAGGCAGTACCTACATGTCTGACTGAAGTTTCTCTTTAGTAGTTGAAGTTATATAGACAAAAGATTTTGAGAACTTGAGTCTTGGTAGTGGCCATATCTTGACTTTCAGGAACAGTTACTCTTCTTTATTCAGAGAAATGACACATGTTTAAAAACAAACAAACAAAAAACTAGCATCTGGCATGGTTCTAGAAATATCAAAAAAAGTGACTCTATTGTTTCAGAACCTATAAATTGCTAAACTTTACACAGAAGAAATTGAGAGTTGCAAAGTGAAGCATTTTGGATTCTCTCTTATCATTTTATCCAGTCTCAGAAACATGTTTGCAAGGTATTGCAGTGAATGCGAAAGAAGAGGTAGACATTTTCTAAGAGTCAACAGGGCTCACCTTTGTCATGTGGTTATAGCCAAGGTCATCACTTATCACAAAGACAAATCCTCAATACTATAAATGAAAAAGTCCACCTGCCTGAGTCTTAGAGAAGGCTTTTTTGAAGCAGAAGAATACAGATTTCACTTGCATGAAATTGTGTAATGGTAGATATATATTTGGGTATTTCTTGGCATATGTAATCTTGACTGTCTAAATATCTAACTATGCCAATTTGTCTTGGCAGTTTGTCACCATCTTTGAAGGATCAAAAAGAGTGACCAGCGGTGTACGTACCTCAAAGGAACACATTTCCGGTACAAAATGCAGTAACTTTTAAACACAAATGAAATAAAACTCTTATTATTGTGAATGTAGACATTTTTATCATTGATCTTTCCAGGATGAGTGGCCCTTGTCTTGTACATTATTAATATGGGATTGATATAATAATGATACTATTTGTATAAAAATCTATAGATTATTACATAATTGTCTTTAATGTTGGACACCAAGGGGTAACAGATGGTATAACTAACATTTGTTAGGCTGCAATTATCCATTTGTTATTAAAGAATGAAATGGGAATAATTGAGAAGAAAAACCATAATGAGTTCTCCAAAGTCACATAGCTGCTGAGCTACATAGAACCCCAGGATTTTTAGGGCCTATGGTCATTCAGAAGCAGCATGGTTCATAAGAAAGTATGGCTTCCTGAGCAAGATGGATGATGTAATAGAAGTGGAATAAGGACTGTGGTCACTAAATGCTAGATTCCTAGCAGCCTTTTCAGAGCATTCTTTCTTTCTTTTTTGAAAAAGAGAAACTAAATATAGATATTTAAGGAAAGATTCCTAACTTTTGAAATTATATATTGCAGTTAGAAAAATGTTGAGTTTTGGCATCTTATGTGTTTTCAAGTTCTATTACAAGTTATTATAAATTGAGATATTTGCTAAAAGACTCAGGCAATTAATAGTTGATACAGAAAACTGAATCCAAATACTGACAGTTTCTTTATCTATACATCATATCTTACTTAACAAAGAAATATACCTAGGGACTTTCAACAGGAAATTTACACAAAATAGAGGAACTACAGCATTTTAATATTATTTCTTCTTACACTTGAGCACTATAAAATAAAACCCACATAGAGCACTGAAATGTATCTCCATTTTCAGCTCATTAAGTGTTTCCAAATAGTTTTCAGGAGGGACGAAAAGTGGACTTTGCACACTTACCTGGGGATGCCTCAAGGTCAAGTGGATACTACTGCACCATGAGAGATAAAATTACTGAAACATGTTCCTAGCTTAGATTCAGTATGCCTGTGTGGTCTCAAGCAATGTCTTTGACCTCACCAGAATTCATAGTCCATAAATGAGGACATTACTCTGCACGTTTCCTTAGGGGAGCAGAAGAAGTCAAGAGAAAACACTATAACTGTGCTTGCACAGATTAATATACAAATGCCAACTTATGAATTCTAAATCATTGCTGTAATATAACTACTTCAAATATCTCTCAGTTCATTAATATTATCTTTTTCCCACAGAAACTTCCAAGAGCACTATTTCCAAGCAAGGATCTAAAGTGCTGGCAAAGGTATCTTCAACTCTGTCAAAGGTATTCTCCCGATCAAGCGGCAGTATTCCAAAATCGTCCTCACCACCCCACCAGGATAAGCACTAGAGCTTCTCCACTTGATAAAATTGTGATTCCCTATAAAATAAAATGATTTTTAAAGTAGAACATGCTGTCCAATTATTATACTACTTCAACTTAAATACATACTTTAATTAAAGGTATAGTAAAGGCTTGCTATGGTGATATATTGTGTCACCCAATATATCGTGCATCCTAATAAACTTATCTGGGGTCAGAGGACAGAACAGCCACTAGATAGACATAGAGGCCAGAAAATGGTGGCACACACACCTTTAATCCCATCACTTGGGAGGCAGAGATTGATCCAGATCTCTGTGAGTTCAAAGCCACATTGGAAACAGCCAGGCATGGTAACTCACACCTTTAATCCCAGGAAGTGATGGCAGAAAGCAGAAAGGTATATAAGGCATGAAAACCAGGAACTAGAGCTGATTAAGCTTTTAGGCTTTTGAGCAGCAGTTCAGCTGAGATCCATTTGGATAAGGACACAGAAGCTTCCAGTCTGAGGAAACAGCATCAGCTGAGAAATTGGCGAGGTGAGGAAGCTGGCTTGTTCTGCTTCTTTGATCTTCCAGCATTCACCCAATGCCTGGCTTCAGGTTTGATTTTTTAAATAAGACCCCTTAAGAGTCGTGCTACAGCTTGCATTTTAATAAAATTATTTTTTCAATATTTTATTTTTTAGATTATAATCACATCATTGTCCCCTTCCCTTTTCTCCTTCTAAACCCTCCCATATTGTTACATGCATATAGGTATACATATGTATTCATACATATAACCTGTCCTTTCTATACAATGTTACTTATATGAATAATTTCAGGACTGATCACTTGATATTGAATAGCCAATTAGTGTGCTCTTTCCTGAGGAAGTCTGTGTCTCCTGCTCTTAGCATTCCTTAGTCACCTGTGGTTCTTGGTGAAGGGTTGAAGCCTTGAATTCTTTCTCCCTTCCACATTAGCATGTCTATTGTTGTTCCTGTTCAGCTCAGTTTTGGGCAGTCATGTTGATGAAACTTTATGGGTTTAACTTCTGAAATGACCAGAAGACTCAGTCTCACAGCGAATTCCTTTGGCTCCTACAGTCTTTCTGCCCTCTTTTCAACAGTGTTCCTTAAAACTTAGGTGCAGCAGTTGTTTTTAATTAATGGTCCATTTGGGACTGATTTTAATTAATACATAGAAACATAAAATTTATATAATGCAGCACCGTATTGGTTAATACATACAGCTGAAGGTATATGTATGTATGTATATATATAGTATTGTGTCTAAATTAGGGTAAAACTATTTGTGTCTTAAAGAAGTTATCATTTCTTTATTGTAAACTTCAAAATTAATTTGAGCTATCTTTATAGCCATTTTATATATACACCATAAGTATCAATGATTCAACTTCTGGGTATAATAAGTCTTTTCTATAGAAATTTCAATAAGACTTTAAACTTAGTAATTATCTCTGTGCTGTGACAGCAAGTGACTAAAATTTTAATTAATAAAACAAGCAACCCAAAGTACCTGATAGAACTGAATGTGATTTTTTTCCTTTAAATTTTTTAGGAGACATATCATTATGATGGTTATCAAGTAGATAAAGCCATTATGAGTTATAAAACAAAATTATGAACCAGATTGTCCACTGTCTAAGGCACATTCAGATAAGATAGCTCATGTCTCAGCAGTTCATATAGTCTCATCATATACTGTGGGGCGTTTACCCACCAACCCCACAGCTCCCCAGAGTTTTCTTGAGTGTGAGCAGCAGGAAATATTAGGATTTGTTGCGGAGAATCTTGTGGAGATAAACAGATAGAAAATAAAGGATAGCCTTGAGAGGGCCTGGAACCTTTTCCAAGGGGCCCCAACTGTCTCTGCCCCAGGGTTTTTATAGAGATGGCAAGTGGTGGAGCAAGGGGTGGCTCCTCCCCAGCACAGCCAAGTGCAGACCATCTCGGACACCTGCACTCAGGCCAGTGGTCCTAATCATCCTCTATGCACACCTGCTGGGTAAAGCCACAAGGAACCCGAGAACGGGCTTCCACAGGTCCCCCTTTCTTAATATATAAAAAATAACTATTAATGGCTTACAGCAATCTCCATAGCTGTTACACCTCCCAGTATGGGAGTAGAGGATGATAAAGATGGCATTTCTCTTTTGAATTAGGTCCAATATGACTATAGCAGTCTTAGCTGCCTCAAGCCCTTTCTAAACCAAAAACTCTTAAGGCAACTACAAACTTAAAGAATCCCTTAGCTTCATCATTACCATTAACAGGTTAACATAAATATTGCTATACATACTCACAATTCTACCAATCTTACAACACAAAGCAAACTCTTAACAGAACCATTTGAATTAGCATATATGGTGCTATATATAGTTAACAATTTTCCCCGTCTTACAACTTTAACTCAATCATTTGAATTTTCTTGCTAACAGAACATAGGAAAAACTTCGATGTATTCACATCAAACTTAAATATTTCCTTAACTCCACAAAACCAGGGTGCATTAATATTAATAGGTTTCTGCAAACATAATTCAATCTCACAACTCCTCCTTTCTTTATAATTTTTTAAATAAAATCTCAAACCTAGTTAGAGGAACCCAAACTTAAACAATTCCTACAAACCCATATTGAAAAGCAATATTTTCAATCTAACCATTAACACTTTGAAAACTTTTAGCAAAACATCCAAAAGCAGTTTCTTAATAAAACTCTTTACACACTTTAAAAGTAGTCTCTTAGTATACCCCATTTGCATTTCTTACTAACAAAACATGACATTAATCCACTCAAAAAATATTTTTTAAATTAAATAGACTAAGGAATATTAACTCTCCCTTTTATGATTTTTTAAGCAAAATCTCAATCCTAGTTATAAAACCCAAACTTCTTTGTTTAAACAGTTCCATTTGTAACACAAAACCAGTTCCATAATTAATTTCATTTTTACATAAATAATTCCACAAAACAATTCATGAATCACCAGTTAATAAAGCATATATGCATACATAAAATTGCATCTTTAGTCTAGGTAGAAACAATAAATTTCTTCATTTAAACAGTTCCAATTTTAACCCAGCTCCAGCAAACAGTTCCTAGGTCATTACTATAAATAAACTCAAAATTGTCCCATTGCAATGAAATCTCTATTGTTCAGTTTATTAAGTCTCAAAATTCAAATGATAAATTCTGGTACTAGCCTTCCAAATATGAAGAAATTCATAACCAAAATCTTTCTGTAGTTTTTTCAAAAAGTTCAAAAAAGTAAAATTCTGGCAACAGACTTTCACTTCCAAATATGAAGAGACATTTTACAACCAAAACTTTTTGCAGTTAACAATTTTTGTTTAAACAAGCATCTCTGAACTTTTATTCTCAAGCCAGAGACCTTTTTATGTACAGTAGCATTCTAAACCACACCATTTTTGATGTTAGCTCAGGTTTTTCTGTGTTGCATTGATTTTTCATGGATCTCAGCTGCGGATTCCTTGCTGTGCTGGTTCTGGCATCCACCATTCTTAGCTTCTTAGCAGCTTCTGGAACTTTTGAAAACTGCTCAGACTGACTACTTTGCAGTCTACTAGGACACTTCCTTCTGTGTCTCAGGTTCTTTCAACCATATACATTAAAAATAGACTCACACTTAACATTTTTTGCCTTGCAAAGCATTTAGATTCGCATTCAACATTTACATTATGCAAACTCACATATAATGTATTGACATCTACTTATTTATACTCCTTAAGGAAACTATAGAACTACTTTAGCAAATATATTTCTTATTATTCATTTCATCTTATTCTTATTTAAACTTACATTTACAACTAGTATCTTACAAGCTTATTACTACATGTCTTAAGACTACCTTAGATACTTCTTGAAAGCTTATATTCTTAGAGGAACTCTATAGATCTATTTTACAAACTTATATAGGGCTACCATTAGCATATATTTAACTTAGCAAACACCTAAAGATTTCTTAACAGAGATCTAACAAGACAGAATTTTTACAAACTCACATATCTTATTTTCATCTTTTTCTACTTCTTACTCTTAATTATTATCACTATCTCTATTAGAAAGATTCTCTTAACTAGACAGGAAGTATGTACATTATTTCTGAAGTATAGAGTTTATAGTCAGTTTTGCTATACAATACTGGGATTTAGTGAGTGTTGTCATTATAGAATTGTGTTACTTGTTGCTAGGGGACTGTAACATTCTCAGGACAAAGCCACACCCCAAAGTTGCCAGTTCTCTCAACCTTTCCGGAACCTGCAGAGATGCACTGTCAGTGGTAAACAGTTTTTAACTAGAGGCTGTCCCTTCACCCAAATTCATAATAGCTTCCCTGAGTACTTCAATTCAAACAAACGTTTCTATTAGAGCAGTACTTTTGGTTTGTTCTACAGAAAAACTTCACTTCACACTGAGCGTGAAATTACCATATTTAGCTGCTGTAAAGCTCTTTGACAAATACTGCACAGCTATTAAGTGATATAAAGTATTTTCTAAAGGAGCCAGTAAAACTAAAAGCGGTACAGCTCCGAACTCTATTTCCTCACTGTTTGCATTCACCAGTGACAAAACCTCAGAAATACTAATCGAGCCACTTTCATTCTGGTTCCTTTATAGGAAATGTCATTGGAGCTGACCCTTCCTTAGTTCCATGCTCCTTACCAGATGCTCCAGTAACCACTGAGCTTCATTCTCCTCTTGTGAAAAAAAAAAACAAAAAACAAAAAAACAAACACAAACATGTCCTTGACCCCATATTAACATAGGATCGGGACACTTCCATAATTCCAAGCAGGCATCTTTCCATCTTAAACTTTTGCTATTTTGATGAAGAGCATGTGACTGTTGAGCCATTTCCACTTGGGATAATGCTCAGCCATTACATTACCCTTAGCTAAAGGACCAGGGAAGTTTGGAGTGAGGTCTAATATGGCCCACAAAGCATGGAAGCTTCCTTTTGTGGAACAGAGTCTTGAATTTGTTGAAACATTTTGACTTGGTTATTGTTAGTTCCAATATTTTCACCAAAACTGTTACAATTCAAAGGAGTCAAAAACATAGATGTTCTTTCACGAAAGGTTAGCTTACTTTGAGAAAAAGCATTTTCAGGATTTAGTATTTTCATTTCATTAGCTTTAACTTCTGATGTTATTAGCAGCTGTGATATTTAGCATTAATTTCTTATAAGGAACTTTCAGGTGAAGCAACTCTTTTGTAAGACAGCTAGATTTTCTAAAGTTTGTTTCCCATCTATAAAGCAGTAATTTCTTTTTGAATGCCTGTTTCCTTGTATCCTTATTAGATTTGCAAAGGAATTACTCATTGCAGGCAGTTTGTTCAAAAGGCAAAGAACTTTAATTTCAACATAAATTTCTTCATATCTAAGACAACGTTCAGTGTATAAACTGCTTTCCCTTGTTTTAAGGATTTTAAAGTGGCTTGTTTGCTCTTATAGGTAGCTTTTTGTCTTCCAACTACCATAAAATCTTTGCACGGCTATTAGGGTAAATAAGGCATTTTACCAATGGAGCCCCAAACCGGGAAGCACCTAGTTCTGTATCCTTTCAATTTTTCATTGGAACTGACACTTAAACTCTTAGACTATTTTCCTCCTTACTCTTTTAAAAGCTGTATTTTAAGTTTACCATGAACATATTTTCGAGCTGACAAAGGTGTTTCAGGACAATGTCGCCATCTTTAGTGGAAAAACTACCTTTCCCAGAATGCATTTCCCTTATATCAGTCCATAATAATACCAGTCCCTTATATCAGTCCCTTATATCATTTCTCTTATATCAGTCATTTTCCATAGTTCTTTTCGAGTCTGAGAGTCAACTGGTTCTCTTTTTACCAGACTTGCTTATAAATTCTTGCCCGGGAAGTTTGAACAAAGTTTTTTGCTTTTGCAACAGGAGATTTGAACAAGCATTTTACATTTTCAGCTATGGGACATTGGGAGGTTTCTGGTCTCTCAGCTGGCTTTAACAGGTGTCTCTCCTTCATTTGACACTGGCCCCCAAATCAGAACTGCACCTGCCTCGTTAGCAAGCATTGAGGTGGGCAATTTCTGATTGCAACTTTCCTCAGGGCTTGTGCTTGCCTTAACCAGTCAGTGAAAAACAAAAGCATTTACAACAGAGCTTTTCCATAGCTCCTTCAGAAAGATTTTCTCCCACTGATTTTATTCTCATTTTGCTTGTTCCTTTCCCCCCAGATGCAGAGCTTCAGATATCTCAGGCTGCTCTGTTCCCCTGCTAGCTGCCTTTGGAGGCAGGAGCTTTTTTTTCCTCCCCCCAAATCTGCCTCAAATTCTAGCAGCTTTTTCAGGTCATATATTTTCTTGAGAGAATTCTGTCCCCTCTGTTTCTTCAGAGTCTTTCTCCCAGACAGTTCCCAGTTTGGTCTCAGTTTATCCACTCTACCCCAGAAACAGTTTCTGACACTACAGTGGTGGCTTTCCCTGCTACTGAAGGTAGGGCTTTTTGTCCGTTTCTGTTTTGGGGGTCTGTGTGGTTTGCGTACAGACTGAAAATCTAACAAGGGAGGTTTTTGTCATTTCTAAACTTCCATTTGTGAGACCAAAATGAGCCATCTTAGAAATAAGACCAAAATGCTTTCACCCTAAAATTAAGGCCTAAGATTTCTCCTTTGGGGAATAGGCCATTAGTTACTGAAACCAGTCAGTTCAGATTCCAGAAACCAGGAAGTGTAAAGGTACAGAGTCACAAGATAGTCACGAGGTAATGCCTGCCAGACTATGGAATGTCCTCTCCCTGGTTTCCAGGGTAAATGACCACAGAAATGCCCCACCTGAGGGCAGCCAATGAGAAATGGTGGCTGGCAACCACTCCCTTAGAAGTAATTTCTAGAAGTCCCTAGAAGTGAGCCAATCAGAATTATATCCATACTAGCACCCCTAAATGATGTAACCTTGTGACTTTTCCCTTTAAAAACTGAGCTTGCAGACAGGTGGGCACTTCCTCCAGACTCCACTGCGTTGGATGTATTGGACGAAGTCCCTGCCTAGGCTTGTATTGCTTTTGGATATCCAGAATTAAACCTTGCTTTTGCATTCCGGCATGCTCGTCTTTGGTGGTCTCTCTGGGGGTCACGATCTGGGCACAACACATTAGGACAGGTGTTTTGCCTCATCAGGCCTTCACCTGGCCCAGTCCCCCAGTGGGTTGTTTGTCTGGGTGCTCAAGGACAGAGCTCAGGTCAGAGGCAATAACCCCTTAGGGCTACACTCCCTCATCTCAGGTAGTCAGTTGAAACAAAGCTTTTCTCAAAGAGATGCTTTCTCCTATAGAAAAAAAAGTTTTACTCCTGGATAGTTCTGTTTTGTCCTGGCTGGGCTCTTTCCCCAGACAGCATTCTGACTCAGCAGCACAACTGCTTCAGACACAGTTCAGCTTTACTGTTTTCCCAGAAAGGTCCTTACTCTGATAGGAAAGCTTTTCTCAGATTTCTTGTCTCAGCTCTGGACCTATAAACCCCGGACTTGTAGGAAAGCAGACAACTGTGCCGTTCCCACCAGCTTTAGCTTTGGTTATGTTATGCCCAGATTGTGACCCCCCAAAGAGACCACTGAAGACCTTGGATGTCCAGAATGCAACAGCAAGGTTTATTCTGCAGATACAAGTCTAGACAGGGACTCATTCCTACACCCAATACAGTGAGGCAGGGAGGAGTGCCTCTTTCTTGGGGAAGTTAGTTTTTATAGGCAAAACCCATAAAATTTCTTAGAGGGGAGGGGGTTAGTACGGGTCCATCCTTGATTGGTCAAGTTTTTCCCGGGCCTGGACTTTATCTTATTCTAGCTTATCTGTTTGCCCTGTCAGGAGTTTTACAACTCATCTCCGGGTCTGGTCTTGTTATCTCTGGAGAGGGGCATCTCGTGGTTAATTGGTTACCATCAGACATCCTGACTCTGTTCTTTTGTTCCTGGTCTGGCCTAAATCACAGTCCCCAAAGCCGCCACTGAAGACTTTAGGTACAGAATGCAAAAGTAAGGTGTATTCTAAGTTTACAAGTCTCCAGGGAGGCTCTTCCAAACCTCTCACTCACAGCAGGGAGGTTGGAAGGAGCACTCCCCTTTCTTTGTGAGGCTAGTTCTTAAAGGCACAGACCATATAATTTATTTTAACCCGCCTCCCTTTTTAGTCTTTTGGTCGAATATCCTGACTGTTTTCCAAAGTCCCTGTAGCAGATACAGCCACCTGGGGAAAAGGGGTCTAAGTTCTTATCTACACTTAGGAATCCTGGTTTAAGCTTCTCTTTGTCTGTAGGGGATAGAGTGGGGGTTTTTACTGAGGTATCACAGTTATTCATTAGCAATCTTCCCCTGTGTCCTGCACCTTCCTGCCTCAGCTCTGTGCTTCAGGAAGTTTACAACTGCAGGAACCCTAGTATCCCCAAATGCACTCCAACTCAGAGATGTTGGCCAGTCACCTCTGGGTTTTTGTTCAGAAGCTAGGATACAATGCTAACAGTTTGCATTGCTTCAGGGGATATTTGCATTAGGACGATTAGGAGCACCTTTTCATTCTGAAACGCTCACTCAAACAAAGCCCTTGATGCCTCAGCTAGGTTGTAACTGAAAAGCTTGGCTTTTTTGCTTTTCTCAGGTAAAGTTTCCTGACCTTTTGGGCTCTCTGGAGCTCTTTACCCACACTCTCCAAAGCATTTCCCTCAGGGTACTCTGACCTGCTGTTACTATTGTGAAAAGAGCTTAGAAGAGGTTTTTAGGAACTTGTCCTTCCCTCCTGCATTGCAGGGATGATTTTTAAAGCTTGAAAGAGAACTTAGAGGTTTTGCTGTCTTAAGATGTTTGTTGTTTTCCCTTAGAGCTAATCACAGGTGGTCCCCATACTAATATCTTCAGGTGATTCTAATTTGCCAGTCTGAGAGAGAAAGTTACAGGCTTTAGTTTTTTAAGAGAGCTTTTGAGAAAGTTTTTCCCCCCAAATTTTCCAAGAAAAGCCTTTTAGTTTAAGAGAAAGGTCAACTTTTCCCACAACTTCTGAACTTTAAACTTTTTGGCTTTTTACATCACCATTTTTGCCTCAGGGAGAAATCACTTTCTCCTGCTGCTTGGACTTAGCATTTCAGCTATCCCCAAGACAAAAGCTTCTGTAGGAAACTTTTTCTTCCTCATAACTTCCCCATAAGCTCAGAGAATAGCTTTTTTACTCCTCCTAAAGCCCAAAGAAAGATTTTTTCCCCCAGTTTGCATTCATAGCCCCGAAAGTTAGAAAATTGAAGTTTTTCTGTCTAGTTGCCTTACTTATTTTTTCCTACATGATCTTATACTTCTAAGTTTTTCCTATACTATATTACTACCCTATACCTTATACTTATTTTTCACAGATAGAAATTGAGAAAGGGAGAGAAGATAGAAAATTTTGACAGATGAGAATTTCGCTGCAGCATCGGACATCCTTCCAGTCCGCTTTCCTTTTCTCTCGAGGATAAAACCCCTGCCTCTCAAGTATATATATATATATATAATATAATATATATATATATATATCATTATATATATATATATATTATTATATATATTCCATATATATTCCATATATATATTCCATATATATTTTCCATAACACCGGCATGCCTTTCCACTTGTAGGGCTGACTCACACTTTCACCAAAAACTCTGTACTAAAACTATTATTTTCCTTTATCTTTAGTCCCTATTACTTTGTCTTCAGTCCCTGTTCATTTGTCTTTAGTTCCCCACTTTTTGTCCCCCCTTTTTCTTTAGTCCCCTTTTTTTCTTTTTTCTTTAGTCCTTGTTTGGGCACCATTCTATGGGGCGTTTACCCACCAACCCCACAGTTCCCCAAAGTTTTCTTGAGTGTGAGCAGCAGGAAATATTAGATAGAAGGATTTATTGTGGAGATAAACAGATAGAAAATAAAGGATAGCCTAGAGAGGGCCTGGAAACTTTTCCAAGGGGCCCCAACTGTCTTTGTCCCAGGGTTTTTATAGAGATGCAAAGGGGTGGAGCAAAAGACCTCCTCCCCCAGCACAGCCAAGTGCAGACCATCTCAGACAACTGCACTCAGGCCAGTGGTCCTAATCATCCTCTATGCGCACCTGCTGGGTAAAGCCACGAGGAACCCAAGAACGGGCTCCTACAATCTATGAAGTGTTATTTCTGAACTTTTATTTTTAATTACTAGTAAGGTTAGAAAAGAAACTAAGATACTTCCATGGCTAAGCTTCTTTTGTTTTGATAAACATCACCACCAAGAACAACTTGGGAAGGAAAGTGTTTATTATAGCTTGTAACTCTCAGGCTAACAGTCCGTCATTGAGACATGCAAGAACACAGAAACAGGAACTAAAACAAAATCCATGGGGGAATCCTTCTTACTGCCTTGCTCCTTGGGATTTGTTTAACCCACTTTGTTATACAACCCAGGATCACCTTGCCCAGCAGTGGCACTGTCCACAGTGTTCTGGGTCCCTCCATATCAATCAATAATCAAGACATACCTACAGACCAGTCTTACATAGACATTTTTTCAACTAACATTCCCTCTTCCCAGATATGTCTGGGTTTATGTTGGAAGAAATTTACTAGCTCATATATTAAAATTATTTATTGAACTTTAAAACTTTTGACACTAAATAAATTAATAATTAGTGAAAGAAGGGATTTGGAGAAAGAAAATATAATGAGGAAAATATACACAAGAATTGTATGAGTTCTGGAATTAAAGGCAAATTGTTAGGCATTTTCTCTGTGGGATTATTTGGAGAGGAAGAGCC
Source organism: Peromyscus leucopus (assembly GCF_004664715.2). NCBI lineage: Eukaryota > Metazoa > Chordata > Mammalia > Rodentia > Cricetidae > Peromyscus > Peromyscus leucopus. The sequence continues at coordinate 63,998,912 of NC_051066.1, forward strand.
ACTCTAAACTTTGGGCAGACCAGATAAAAGCTAGAAGGAAGCTCTGCTTTTGCCTGCTTACCATTAATTACTCTGGCTGGCAAGTTCATCTGTCCCATCCTGGCCACTGATGCATTTGTTTTTTGACATTAGGGCTCAGCTTTGGGCTTCCAATATGGACCCCAAATCAAGAACTCTCCTGGAATCTTCTGATCATTTTTTGAGGATCTTTTCACCAGTATTTGTGGATGACATGGACTGGTGTTTTAAAGTATCTTTGCTGAACACAATGTACTGAAATGTGAAGAAACCAATAACAAGAAGTACTCTGGTAAATCCACAAACACATAGAAACTAAATGAAATTCTCTTCAACAATGACTGAGCCAAAGAATAAATCAAAAATGCATTTTAAGCATGTCTTGAGAAAAATGAAAATCAAAATTTAATAAATCAGACCTGATAGGATTCAAAGAAAGAGCACTAAAGGGGAATTTTACACAGATAAATGTCACCATTAAAAAATGAAGAAAAATCTGAAAAAATAAACTCTCTCAATTATTCATTAAAATAAGAACAAATGAATCTAAAATTATCACAAAAAATGAAATATAGATATCAAACAGAAATAAGTAATATAGAGAACAAAATTCAGCAAATAAAGTTTCTTTAAAAAAAAAAAACAAGTTCATAGACTCCTGCTTAACCTAAGAAAGGAAAGAAGATTCAAATGAAGTAAGAGAATTAGAATAGAGGCCTCGGGAGCAAAAAACAATTATAATGAGCTATTATGAGCAATGATGTGTTGCAACATTGAAGTAGTGAGTGTACAGAGTCTTTGGACCCAGAAAATTCCATTATGAGATACAGATACTGGATGTGGAACTGAATCTGGCATGTCACACAATGAAAGTTATTTTTATTTTTTCTGTAGCTAAATTTCGTCTGATGGGACCATCAGTTGATAAAAGTATGTCAAAATGAATACCTATTTATGTTGATTTGTACTCTCCATATAATTGTACCAATTATTGTAGATGTAACCAACCGTCTTATTAAATAAGAAACACAGAAACAATGTAAAAGAGAAAGCCGAGAGGTCAGAGCTCAGAGCTAAAATCTCACCCTTCCTCCTGCTGTCCCAGCTTCCCGAAAGAGAACTATTTCCTGTGTGTAAGTCGATTTTCCAGTCATTCTGCCTTCTCATTGGTTGTAAACCCAAACATGTGACTGCCTCGTCACTGTCTGAATGTACATTAAAGGCATATGTCTCCAATGCTGGCTGTATCCCTGAACACACAGAGATCTATGGGATTAAAGGCGTGTGCCACCACTGCCACACTCTGTCTATGGCTCTAATAGCTCTGATCCCTGGGCAACTTTATTTATTAACATACAATCAAAATCACATTTCAGTACAATTAGAATACCACCACAAATTATTATTTGTATATCTGGGGGCTATGTCACAAGATGAATAAATAAAGCAATCACAACAATAACACTAAATAAGCCAATAACGAGTGAGATGGTTTATCAAAGTTAAAGACTCATAGAAATTAAGTTTTTCTCTATGTAATTAATTTACTAAACATTAATTGAAATAACATTATGGTATGCCACCAATAGCAAGTATATTTTTTAAAAGATACCATGCATTATAACACTGTCTAATAAATTAACCTAGCAAAGAAATAAAGCAATATACTATCCATACAAACAGAAACAATATGCTAATTATATTACTTTTAAACTAAGAAAATTAATGTAATTCTGATAAAATGCAAAAAAATATTTTTACCTTCTCAGTTTTTGAAGTTATCATCTATAAGCAATACAGTGCATTAATTAAAATATGTTTAACGTAAGTTAACAATGAAATATGACCTATATCCATGATCTAATCTTGATGCAAATTGTCATCCTTATAGACCACTCTTCTATTGACTGGCCTCAAAAAATATTGGTTATAGAAACATTTCTACTTTCCTCTTCTTCTGTTTGTGAAATCATAAAATATACCATATGTTTGTGTGCATTCTTTTACCTAACATGCATTTTTGAAAATTACTTCTTTTATATCTATGATTTTTCTTCCACAAATATTCCATTCTATCTACTCATCAAATGGATTTAACTTGCAAAAAATACTGTGCAAACTCATATAAATGACTTTGGAAAATACATTTTTTTCATAACTCATTTAAATTACCTAGGAATAAAATTTATCTTTAATAGAAAATATTTAAAATATTTTCCCAAATGTCTGAATACTTTGAAACTTCTACCATGTAAGTTAGTCCTCCTATGGCTGCTATGACAACACATTTGGTCAAAACCTTGTGAGGAGGACTAATTTTGGCTTCTGGTTCCAGAAATTTTTATTCTGTAGTTCTTGTCCCATCTCTGGAGAGGCAGAACATTATGGTAAGAGAAATATGTGCAGAAAAAGACTGCTCATCTCCTGATGTACAGAAAGCAGAGGGCCATTAATCAGAAAACCCCAAGACAAGGCATATTCCTCAAGGACACACATCCCCTGACCCAGTTCTCTGACTAGGCCCCACTTTCCACAGTTTTACCACCCTCTAATAATGCATTCATACTTACTAATAATGCAGGAATTCCCCTTACTCCAATCCTCACCACTATTGATATAGACAGTCCTTATGAATTTTAATCAACTCTCAAAAGTTTCAAGTGATATGTTATTATATTTTAACTGGATAGGTACTATTGACATTGTATCCTTTCATTCACTTGTTTATAGTTCACTTAACTTTGGCTAAAGAAAAGATCAAAACATTTCTTCACTTTCTTATTGACTAATGTTCTTCTAATGGAGGTGTCAGTGTGCTCTTTGTATTTGTATACAAGTCTTCTTATAACAAAGGTTTTTACATTTTTATTCCATCCTGAAACTTGCCTTTGTATTTCCTTATAGTGTCTGTTGAAAAGCACAATTATTTGAATCATGACAGTCTCATTTATCATTTTTCATGTTTTATGGCTTATGCCTTTTAGGTACAATCTTAAACATCTATACCTAACCCAAAGATACAAGGATGTTTCATTATTTTCTTCTGCAAACTTCATAGCTTTAATTTTTTAGAATTAAATTTCAATCAAGAATGGAGTATAATAAATGGTACAAATGAAGATTTTTATATTCAGTGTTTACCTCATATGTTTAACTTTCCCATAATGTTTTCAAAAAAAATACTGTCATTTTACCCTGAATTTTCTCAATGCTGTTATCAGTTCTGTAAGGACAACAGTAGTATATGAACTCTTCATTTTCTGTAATCAATTGGTATGTCTGAATTAAAGTAACATGACATTTTCTTGATGATAAATCTTGACATCAAATAGTATACATTCTCGATTTTAAATGGTTTTGACAATTCTAGGCCTATTGTATCCCATTCCCAATGTCAAAACCAACTTTTCAATCTTGAGAAAATTCACACTGAAGTCTTGATCATAAGCTATTGTTTGCTATTTTTGTGTATTGCTATTTCTAAAATGTCATTGAAATATAGAAGAAAAATAATTTTCCTTCAAATTGCTCACCCCAGGGAAAGCTAATTTACTATATACAAATATAGAGCAATACCTTGGCAAGTGTTTCTTGGGGTTGAAGAGATGGCTCAGTGGTTCCGAGTTTGGTTGCCAGCACGCACATTAGGAAGCTCACAGCTGCCTGTGATTCCAGCTCTAGAGTATCTGATACTCTCCTCTGACCTCTGAGGACACATGTACACAAGTGTCATACATACACACAGACATACATACATATGCATAATTAAAAATAAAATTAATAATTAAAAATAATTTCTTCATACAAATTCAGCAATAATTATTACTAAATATAACAACCTTTTTCCAATTCTTTTTCAGTTTGTAACTCACTTTCTATAATTATCTAAAGTGATAACATAAAAATGTCTTCTTCAGTAGATTATAGGTGAAAATTAAAAATTTGATGCAAATTAACAAAACTTGCTATAAGAGGTATAGCATAGGCTGTTCTTAAAGTTATTAATATCCTTTAATGTGACATCAACACATTTTTATTTACATATAATTTCTCATTATAAATACAATTAGCACTCAATTTGCCTCACATGCACCTAATACAATCAGAAAACACAGATATTTCCATCGCAATTCATTATGATAGCAAAATTACTGTTATGAAGTAATGATGAAATAATTTTACAATTAGAGGTCACCACAACATGAGGAACTGTATTAAAGGGTCATAGCATGAGGAAGGTTGAAAATCACTGCTCTAGAACACCAGTGTAGCCAAGTGCCTGGTCACCTCACATGGTTGTGGTGTGTCTGAAGTGATGCAATTATTGTCACATTCACACCTCTGTCTACGAAACCTTCCAAGAAAAGGTCATTTATTAGTATTTTTAATTTTGGTCTTTGTTCATTTGTAGAAGTTTGCTAAAAAATTTGCTTTATGGTTTCTCCCGATTTTTCTGTTCTCTCTGCTACAGCTGTTCTGTCACCCTAAGCAGCCTGGTTTATTCCAATAGGCATTTGGTTATTTAATTGCTCTGAGAAGGGGTTTCTTCTATGATGGAAGGAAAGGTCTAAACTGAATTTGCTGTGGGGGCCTGCATGAGGCCCCTCTGGGAGTTTCCGGAGGACACAGGCAAAGGATTACCTTGTCTGTCCCTTGTTGATCTACATTAGTTGGTCCAATGTTTACCCGTGTCACACCTTCTGCATAATCCAGAAGGGAGGGGCATTCTGTTGCTATCGCTCCTTGAACAAACATTCTTTCTAGGAACGCCCTGTTAACACTCCCTTTCAAATGACCTTGTTTACCACACCCAAAACATCTGACATTTTTCCTCAAAACTTTTGAAATTACTTTTCCTATCCACATATCATCATGGCCATGAGACTCAATTGTGTCCTGGTTCCAATCATCCAAGGGTGTTGATCTTGCCTTTAATGGCCTGATTATTCTTTTACATGCTGCATTCACATTCTCAAAAGCCAAAGATGCAATTATTATCTGTCTAGCTTCTGAATTTGGTATCATTCTATTTTCTGCTGAAGACAGCCTTTGTTAGAAATCCATGAAGGATTCTCTGGGGCTCTGTATAACTTGTGTGAATGATTCAATTTTTCCCCTGCTTCCTCAATTATGTCCCATGCATTCATGGCTGCCATGCAGCATAGAATTAAGGGTTGGTTGTCATATAGACATTGTCTTTGTATATCAGCATATTTGCCTTCTCCCAGAAGCTGATCCTGGGAAACTTCCACACCTCTAGTTTTACATTGGTTTTCTATTGTCTTAGCCTCCTCCTTAAGCCAGGTTCTTCATTGTAATTCATCCAGGACAGCTTTAATCAATTCTTTCCTGTCCTGAGGAATAATCCTATTACAAGTTGACCACGTGTTTAACATTTGCTTTATGAATGGAGAATGCATGACATATGATAATATAGCTTCCTTATATCTTCTTAAATCTAACATTTCCACTGAAGTCCAATTAGCTTGTACATGCCCTTGAGCAGGTAGTTTCTGTAAAGGCTACAGGATAAATTTAGTTTGATTGTTTGAAAACAGGCTGTCTCTCTGTAACTGTATAATTCAGTCCTAAAATAATTTCACCTTTAAATTCTTCTGTCTGGGTCTGAATTTCTCTATAATTCATTTTAACGTGTTTTTCTAAAGCTTTTATCTTGATACTTAAATTGACCAACCTTTTCAATACTAAAATAAGGATAATTAAACAAGTAATATTCATAATTGATGTTACATACATCCCATTAACATTAATTGTCCTCGCATTTAATTGTTCCATTTTTAAACTGCCTAATGTGTTATCAAACCAGGACCAATTTCATTCCAATGTAAAAATATTTCTCATTTCTTTTAACTAGTTTCTCCTTTTAATCTTACCACTTGACTTACCAAGTCTGTGTAGAACAGTAAAAGTCCAATGGAATTTCGAAGCAGCTATCTAGTGTGGTAGCAATCCAAAATGGGAGAGAGAGAGAGAGAGAGAGAGAGAGAGAGAGAGAGAGAGAGAGAGAGAGAAGAAAGAGAGAGAGAAAGAGAGAGAGAGAGAGGAAGAAGAAGAAGAAGAGGAGGAGGAGGAAGAGGAGGAGGAGGAGGAGAGGAGAGAGGAGAGAGAAGAGAGAGCCTACTAGCCACCAGGAGAAAGAAAGTCCAACCATGTTTTCTGGCCTGAGATGTACTGGGCCTGAGCCAGGGGCTCTCTATCCCAACAAGCAGTCTGGCTGCTTGCATCTATGGACACTTGCAGTGCAGCTCTGACTGTATGTAGCCCAGATCACTTGTAGCTCAAGCCAATCTGGGGGCCTGTAACCCATGGGCTGTAAGGCCACCAAAGGTTTTTTAGTGAATTTGTGCCCTATGTTGTGTGCCAAATGTAGATGAATTTCTAAGCAGTCTTATTAAATAGAGAACATGGAGCCATATATAGGGGTGAAAGCCTTAGAGATCAGGGAAATAGTGAGAACCACAAACCACCTTACCACACCAGCTCTGTATCTTCCAAAATGTGAGCTACTTCCTGTCTAACCTGAGCCTTTATTGCCTTGCTTTTCCTTCTGTAAAGACCTGCAGGTCTCTATGGTTGGTACTAGGATTAAAGTCGTGTGTCACCATACTTGGCTCTGTTCCCAGTGTAGCCTTGAATATACAGAGAACCTGTCTACTAAGTGATAGGATTAAGGGCGTATGCTACCACTACCTGACTTTTGTGATAAAGGCTTGCTATTTCCTCTGAGCTCCAGGCAAACTTTATTTATTAACATACAAATAAAAATCACCACATTTCAGCACAAATAAAATATCACCACAAAAATGTTTTGGAATTACTTTGAAAGTTCTTCACATAATTGAATGACCCAATGTCTACTATAGATTCACTTTACTTTGTTTTATTTTTACCATTTATAACCTAGATATGACTATACTAAGTTTTTTCCATTATTTGTTTCTATAAATGTTCAAAACAGTTTTCTACATGAGTAATCCCTGTGGTTGGCAGTAGAGAATGGACAGTGATACTTTTCATAAGTTCTTGAAAGAAAGAATACTTATGGAAAGTATATGTAATTTTGACATGATGGCAACAGAAGCTACTGTCTCATGCAAAGTTTCTTCATGGCATTTTTTACCTCTGAATTCCTCAGTGTGTAGATCAAGGGGTTCAACATGGGTGTGACAATTGACTCAGATACAATCATTGCTTTGTCTATGGAGTAGGTTGACACAGGCCTCACATATAAGAAAATGCATGGCACAAAAAACAATACAACCACTGTAAAGTGAGAGCCACAGGTAGATAAGGCTTTCCTTCTTCCTTCAGAGGTATGAGTTTTCAGAGAACACAGGATGGTTATGTAAGAGGCAATTAGAATAAGGAAGATGGCCACACACATGACTCCACTGTTGAAGATGACAATGAGACCCAGGGTATGGGTGTCCATGCAGGCCAGCATCAGTAACTGAAACAAATCACATAAAAAGTGATCTATGATATTGGGGCCACAGAAAGGTATCTGATACATGAAAAGAAGCTGAATGGTTGCATGTGCAAATCCTCCTACCCAAGCTCCTCCCAACAATATGCAGCACATCTGAGGACTCATGATGGTCATGTAGTGCAGAGGTTTACAGATGGCTACATAGCGATCATAGGCCATCACAATGAGGATGATAATCCCCACACCTCCAAAAAAATGTGCTGCGAAGAGCTGGGTCATGCATCCTTCAAAAGAAACGATAGTCTTCTCAGAAAGAGAGTCTACAATCAGCTTTGGGGCAATGACAGAAGAAAAGGTGACATCTACTAGGGACAAGAATGTGAGGAAAAAGTACATTGGTGATCTCAGACTCTGACTTGTGATCATGGTCACTATGATGAGCACATTTCCCAACACCATGACCACATACATGATGAGAAACACAGCAGCAAACAGCTTCCGAAGCTCTGGGTTCTTTGTAAGACCCAAAAGAATGAACTCTGTCACGTTGTGATTTCCCATTTATCTTGTTTTAGGTGAATTCCAACTGAAACTTGTAAATCCTAAAAATAAAAAAAAAAAAAAAAAAAACATATGTTTGTAATTAGTTGTTGTTTGCAATTTTGTGTTTCTAGCCACCAAGAAAACATATTTGTTTTAATTCATTTATTCTTCCTCGAAGCTTTAGGTGTCAAAAATTGTACAATATAAAGTATTATTTAAAAGTTACTTAGTTCATGTTTTCCTGGTGACTTTTCTCCAGTTTTAATAAACTCAATCCATTTCTCCATCTCCCACCATTTTGGATGTTATTATGATGTAATGTTCTGTGACACATTTCTTTTCTAGTGAGATTACTGGATTTCTCTGAGACAGATAAAGATATTGAGGACCCACAGCTAGGACACCTAGACATAATAGCAAATGTAACATAAGGCCAGTGTAAGGCCCTAATGTAATGTCACCCAATGTAAAGCCCTAATGTAAGGGCAGGGTTTTATAGCTTGAAATGGAATACTTTCTATCAATAATGCTTCTCTAGGTCTTTTTTGTCAGCTTATCATTTAGCACTCACCGTGTTAAGGATTGGACATTGGCTATGTGAAGAGATTGTCATCACCTTCAGCAGCTTGAATACTTTACCCACTGAATTGCTTTATAGGTTTGGAGTTTTATCAATATGTACTACATTATCTTTCATATCTCTTGAAAAAAATTATTATTTTTGAGACAGTGATTTACTATGCATCTCTAGTTGGCCTGGAACTCACTATGTAGACCAGGTTGTCCTCAAAACCCTTCCTTTTTCTCCTGAGCATTGGGATTAAAGATATGTACCACCACACATAGCCTTCAAAGAGAAATTCTTAAAGGTTGTTACTTTTTCACATTTCTCATAATTTCTAAGAAATTAGTATGAAAACAACAGTTTGCAATATACTTCAATACATTTCATACATTCAAAGAAAATTACAAGTTGTGTGGCCTATGTAATGCTCATACTGGCCCATCTTCAAATGTCCATGATCATTTCCCTAAGGTCTTTTGAGACACGCCTAAGCATATTTAGAAATATGAATATTTAGACATATTTAGAAATTTTAGACAAATGGAGAAATAAACGATACCATGAATTTCCAATTTAGTTCTCAATGATAGCTCTACCAGTACTTTGTGCTATTTCCTTCAGTGTGTGTCACTGAGGTAATACATTTTCATTTTATTTTATTGTATGAGCGTGAGTGTTTTACCTGCATCAGTATATGTCCTCTACATGTGTTCATTGACTTCAGAAGCCCAAAGAGGGAGTGAGAAGCCCAGACTGGAGTCACAGAAGATTATGATTAACCACCTGAACCTGGGTCTTCTGCAAGATCAGCAAATGCTCTTAACTGCTAAGAAATCTCTCCAGCTCCAAAGTAGCACTTAACATGACTATTTTAATGAAGTTGAGGATAATTTCAATTCACATTTTTTTAATGTTTTCTTTGCCATCTATTTCTATCCTAACTTTCCTTGAGGATTTATGAAGATAAGTGCTTCATAATCTTTTTAGCTTTGACCTGTTTCTTATGAGAGAGAAAACTCATAAGCTTCATGTCAACATTAATAACTAAAATAAAAAAAATGTAAAGAAAAAAAAAAAGACTTAAGGCTCCATGCAAGACTGTGGGGAAGAGAAAATGAGGGACTATCCCCATGAGGCGAGCAACATGAACAAAGGTCCCCAGGTGGGACAAAGGGACAGTTTGTAGCACAGATTAAAAAACAAGGATTTCTAGTCATTAACACCAGGATGTAAGTGTTGTTTTCTTCAGTAGCTCTTGGATGTATTATTTATTAGCACTGTTTTATTCTTTTGACTGTGCAATTTATCTAGAAATACTGAATTGCTGATTAATAACATGTATTTAAAAAGTCTTAATATTTGTTCAAATAGCAGTCACTATGACTATATGAGAATTTGCGATTTTAATTATCGGTTATTTCAATAAAACTTTAATATCTTTGTTAATTAGTGTACATGTGTAGGTGTACAAACACAAATTAATGAATTTGACTTTAGTAGTCCTGAAAGAAAATCTTAAAATAGAATTTTAGAATTAATTCTATGAATAATCACCTGTGATTCAATTTTAACCCAGTCTACTTCTAAAACAGTATTGCTATCACTAAAGCAGTAAACAACTGCTCTTTCTCTGTTTCCTTTTGTTCTTTATAGCCTTTTAGTTTATAAATTATACCATTTTAATCTTCAATATCATTGTATATTACAAAACACATTCCTGAAAACATTTCATGTAGCAAAGCCTGTTATCTATTGTGTTTTCTGTAAGTAAGCTTATTAACAGCCTCAGAAACAACCACATAGTGAGCATGCATTTCTAGTTGTGAGTTGATTGTACCATCGTCAGGGCAACAGAGTCAGTAATGTGCTATGCCCTAGCGTTTGAATTACAGGAAACCTAGCTGTGGATGGTATTTCTTTCTCAATTCTAACAGTGTGTGTGTGTGTGTGTGTGTGTGTGTGTGTGTGTGTGTAAGTGAGTTATTTTTTTCTCTAGATACAATTTTAGAGTCTACACATTCTATGAGACACTGTGATCATTCAGGAGCACAGCTAAATTTCTATATCCCTGTAATAAATGTCTATATATAATAAATAATTATATGTAATATAATTATTATATAATAAATATTCTATCAATTCCTTTTTTGTTTCATAAAACTAAGGGATTTTTATTAGAAGCAAAAGTAACTTCATTAGGGTAAAAGGGATCATGAAATTATAATGTATAAAACCAATGTAAAGGAAAATGAACATTGCCATCCAAAGCAGCTGCTACATCACCGCAATCATCAAATGACTGAGGCTCAGTTTTACTCAATCTACCATAGCAACTGTCATCATCACAGGCACTGTAGTAATTCTCACAAGTAGAAACTATTACATTTAGTAGCTGCATTTTTTTCAACATACGAATTTCACAAATGAAATAATTTCTAAATGAAAAAACCAAGTCTTACATAGTATTTAGTAAGTATTAAAAATGTCAAAGGTAATAACATATCCCATGTTTTCTGTTATTAAAAGGCAATAATGAGAAAAAGAAAAAGTGACCCAGGAGGCCTAAAATTGTGAAAAAACTGGCACACATCTGTAATACCAGCACTGGGGTGAATGAGACAGATCCACCTAATGCTAACCTGGCCTGCATAATAAGACCTGGCTCAGAAAAAGTACACCTAAAATAAAAATGAAAGAATACAAAATGAGAGGGTAAAAAACAGGAAGGAACACAAACATGAACAAGGTAAGAGAGAAGGGAACACTATCTATGTGAGGAGCTGTTGGAAGACAGAGACTGAGGAAGGAAAGAAAGATTAAACGAAATCAGAAAAAGTCCAAGCCACTGGTGCATTTCTTAGGGGCAGCCTTATCAGCATTTACTTCTCCGAATCTGGCTCATTTTTTAAAGTAGTCTAAATGGCACAAATACATCAACTCAGGAAGCTTGATCAAATCCAGAGTGGAATGAAAGAATGAGCAGAATTCTGTACTTAAACATCCTATATTCTGTATATAGGAAAACAATCACCTACAGATAAGTAGAGAGGAATAGAGGCCAAAGTGCTAGATCACTGTTAGATGAACACACACACTTGTATGTTTCTTTTACAAATTATGGGAATTTTGTTAGTATACACTATGTTTTTGTTTGAAGTACATTGATTTAACAGCAATGGTACATTTTAGAACTGTAACAGAGTTTGAGGCTGGGAGCAAATTTATCTGTACTTTCAAATTCCTGGCATGCTATTCTTTGAAATGTTGGAACAATAAATCAGCATGCCTAGTAATTTTTAGAAGTTTCAAAATTATGAAAGGTTTAAATATATTTCTAACAGTTTTTAGACCCTATTATTTGGGTAAATAAAATCCATCTTCAAAAAATAAAATACACTCCTTGAGTAGTTTTACATAGAACTACAACTTACAGGAATATTCAAACATTGAAAAACAGTTTAAAAATTTGATCTCCCAGTAAGGTAGCAATCCAATGTGGAATCACATATAGGAACTGTCCAACCTCGATGTCCATGAACATGTGAGTGTATAACTAAAATATAGAACAAATATAAAATAGAACATTATTTCATTCTAAAGAAAGCTGAAATCACAAAATTTGCAAGAAAAATGGGTGGACTCAAATGTATATTATTAAGTGAGATTACCCAATCTCAGAGAGAAAATAACTGTATGCTCTCTCTCATGAAATACTCATCCAAATAATAAATTGCTTATTAAGCATTCTTTCTGCAGGTGTTTTCAGAAAAGAATGAATAAAGTTTCTCAGATATGCCCCATTTAAGATGTGATTATTTCATTTTTCTTTCTTTTTTTAAATTTCATTTTGTAATTTTAAACTTTCAGTCACATGAAATAAACTTGTTCACAGTGTTCAAACACCAGTGAAATGTTTACAGATTATTGTTATTAAGTGTGTGAGAAGACTTTAAGGTCAGAAGTCACCCAGTTAATGAATCCTGGTCAAGTTCATAGACATAAATACTATAACAAAATATTTAAATACTTCATGTTTCAATAGGTCTAATAGTAAATAACCTACCTATGTCACTAGGGGATCTATGTTCATTCTAATTAAGAACAATTGCTAAAGAATTATCCAAACGGAGACTTACCAATTCATTTCATGTTCCTTTTCTATTTCCCATTGATTGTGTTGGTGGAATGCTTTTGTTTAGCTAGAGGAATGTCATAAAATTATATTCTCCTCCTATGTCTGCTCAGGAAAGCAAGCACACAATGTATTCACATGAGACCTAGACTTGCTGCATCCAGGTGGATCTCTTGAGCATTGCTACACACTTATGAAGGTGCTAATTCAGAATGCAAAACTTTTCCATTCACCAATTCCAGTAAGAGTGTGTTCTCCACAGTTGTGGGGCTACAGGGTGTGGGATGTTGTTGAGAACTTCCCTGGGGCCAAAACAATATGCTTTTCCCCTGCAGACTAAATCTTCATAATAATCCTTGACTGTATTTTTCCTTCTTTATGATTTGAGCCTCAAATACCTGATATCATCAAATTTACAGGAATTAGAATATATGAACTTCTAGCGAACTGAGTCAAAGTTAATCTATAGCTTCAATTTCTCAGCAAGAGACATTTTGAGACCAGAAAATTCCTCCTAGAATCAGAAAAAAATTCACCTAGGTTCAAATTATGCTGAAATTATTTTCAATTTCTACAACATGCATATTGAAGTAATGGTTTACTGTGTTGAAATCATAAATTATTTTAAATTTGTATGATTCCCTGTGTAACTAGCATGACTCATTTCTAATACGCCTAGCTTCTTCTTTAATTATTCCACAGTGCAACACACCACACACATGATACCATGGCAAGACACAATGACCATAACAAAGCTTGTAAATAAGTTTGCTCTTTATTCATGGGGCTTTAGTTTTTAAATAGCCAAACTGCATGCATGTAGGGAACATTGAGGAATAAATCCCAGTATCTTTAGCAAATGGCTTCCAGACTGTCTGATATTGTTCAGTATCCAATCCTGATGCTTATTGACTTCTCTACAGCCTCTCATGGACACCATAATCATTCAGAGTAATATTTCTTCTGTTGTATAATTTTTTATTTCCTCATTGTGTATGTTACACAAACACACACACACACACACACACACACACACACACACACACACACACACATTATACCTGTATACCACATAACAACATTCTTTCTGGTCAGGATTCTCAGAGCAGCTTATTTACAGTAATAAATTGAATTGAATATATAAGTAGCAAGAGCTACAAGGACACACACAATTTTTCTACAAGAGGAGTTCTGGTTCTCAGCTGCAAATTTTAGAAATAAACTGTCAGCACGGAAATCCACAAAGATACCCCCACAATAGACTACTGGCAATGGTCGAGAGACAGCCGGAACTGACCCACTCTGGTGATGGGATGACCAAACACCTTAATAGTTGTACCAGAAACCCCATCCAAGGACTGAGGGATCTGCATGCAGAGATGCACGGCTAGGCCCCAGGTGGAGCTCCAGGAGTCTAAATAGCGAGAAAGAGGAGACCAAGGTTGGATAAAGCACAGGGACAAATAGCCAAACGAATGGAAGCACATAACTATGAACCAAAGGCTGAGGGGCCCCCAGCTGGATCAGGCCCTCTGAACAGGTGAGACAGTTGATTGGCTTGATCTGTTTGGGAGGCATCTAGGCAGTGGTACAGGTCCTGTGCTCATTGCATGAGTTGGCTGTTTGAAACCTGGGGCTTATGCAGGGACGCTTGGCTCAGTCTGGGAGGGGGACTGGCCTGCCTGGACTGAGTCTACCAGATTGATCTCAGTCCTCGGGGGAGGCTTTGCACTGGAGGAGGTGGGAATGGGGGATGAGCTGGAGGGAAGGGAAGGGGTGCAGGAGGGGGGAGAACAAGGGAATCCGTGGCTGATATGTAGAACTGAATGGTATTGTAAAATAAAATAAAAGGAAAAAAAAAGAAATAAACTGTCAGAATAAAGAAGCGTCAATTAAAATTTCACCATTACTCCCAAAGAATGATAAAAACAGGCCTTCAATCATAGCACTTGGGTGGTGAAGTTAGGAGGACTGAGAATTAAACGCAGTTATATCGTTTAAGGTTACTGTGAGTTACATGAGACATTATCTTCAATAACTGTACATGAAAACCAGGCTTGACCAAAACACTTAAATTTCTGGTCATAAAAGGTCTATAGGTATGGCTACTTACTTTTCTTGTTGTTCAGTTGGTTGTTTTTCTGTTTTTTTTGAGACAAGGTTTTTCTGTGTAGCCCTGTCTGTCCTGGAACTCACTTTGTAGGTTAGATTGGCCTTGAACTCACTGAGATCCACCTGCCTCTGCATCCCTAGTGCTGGAACTAAAGGTGTTTCATCAATGCCCAGCTCAGCCATTTTCATAAAATATTCTAAAATGAAAATTGGGAAATAAATCATGGTAATAGAACTAAAAATTTCCCTATTGCAAAATGTGAATGTCAACTTTTCTCATAACTGTTTTATTTCAACCTTATTCTTACATTTAAAAAATATAATTTATAGAAGCAAAGAATAGAATGTTGGCTTCCAAAATCTTCAGCGAGTGAAGCAGGCTGGAAAGGAGGAGATAGATGATATAGGACAAAAGATACAAGTTAGACAGAGGATATGTATTTCTCTGTTCTTTTGTGGGGTGGTAACAGTTCTTATAGAATTTAAGGTGGCAGATTTTAAGTAAAAGTGGTCATTCATTTGGTTGAAAACTCCACAAGACTCATCTTCAACACTCACTGTCTTTTTATTTTGCTCTGAAAAAAGAAGAAAACTAAACATTGCTGTGTTTCAAATGAGAATTTCAGGTGCCTAACCCATGTCCTAATGGTCATGTACCTTCAGGTCAATTCAGTAAAACACTAAATTCAAAACTTAATTATAACAATGTAACATCTTTATATATGGCTCTTTCTAAAATTACTAAAATTCTTCCACTTTATGATAAATTGCTGCCATTGAAAATATGCTTCCAGGCCATAGTAAGACTGAGATGGAGGAGACCTATCTGCCTTCGTGGGCTGCTGCTCCAGTAGGAAGGAGAAAATGCCCAGTGCCTTTTTGTGCCAGACATTAGAGCACTATTATGGTGAACAAATACTGTGGGGTATGGGAGAGAGAGTGAGACAGAGAGGCAGTTCTGAAGAGGTGAAGGTGATGAGGAGTGGGATGAGGTAGGTGACTTACTTGCCACCCGGGGCCAAGGTGATGTCTGGGTCTAGGCTACTGCCAAAGCCCATGGCTGGGTCCATGGCTCTGCTTGCAGCTGTGGTCTCTGTTGATGTCTGTGGTTTCTATTACTACTGAGGACGGCCAGGATAGGGTTGCACAGAATTGGCCCCACCCCTCACTGGCTGCAACTCTAGACAGAACTGGCCTTGCCTCTCACCAGCTACAGCATTCAGGAGAATGGGTCCTGTACCTCGTCTGGTTAGCACAATTGAGCTGACCCTGTTTGAGGCACTGAGGGTGTGAGAGTGGGAGAGCTGGTCCAGCTTCCCTTCTCTGCCATGTTGTGGCATGGGTGAGGAAAAGAGCACCCTTCCCCCTCCCCCACTCCTCATTACCTGTAGCAGATGGGAGAGCTGGTCCTTAGGTCGTGAGAGCTGGAGAGCTATCCCTGCCCCTCACCAGTTGCAGCACTCCAGAGAGCGGCTCCTGCACCTTGGCTGGCAACACAGTTGAACTGGCAGGAGAAATGGCCCTACTCCCTGATCCTTGAAGTCTAGAGGAAACTAGCTAGAGCAATAAAGGAGAGCTCACCCTGGAGGTGAGGATAGGGGACAGCTGGTGGCCTGATCAATCATGCAACCACCTAGGCCCAGAACAAGGACTATGAGTTGGCCCACCCCAACTGCTATCCCATCTATGATCTGATGGAGTACATGAAGGGGCTGGTCCTGCAGACCCAAAGCTGCAGTGTAGTGGATAACTGTTCCAGCTTTGACCTGGAAGTACTATCCCTAGTGAGGCTTCTGCTAACTGCTGCCTCTACCTATGACTTGCCACTGGGGTGGGGCCAAAAGAGAAACCCTTAAGATCTGGGATTCAGATGTGCTGCCTCTCTTGGTTCCTTGTAATCATGGATGCTGGATGGTAAACTAAGCAGAGTCCTCCAGAGAACACCACTGGAATAAACCTCACCTCTCCTGGATCCTGTAACCAACCCCTTTACTGGCTGTAAGTTACCCCAAAACAAACCTCCTTTTTTAACTACATGGAGTTTCCTTAATAAATCCCACAATATCTGGTGCCCATCGCGGGGCATGAACCCACAACCCTGGGATTAAGAGTCCCATGCTCTACTAAACTAGCCAGGCCCTGAAGACCCAGGGAGTCACAGGAGGATCTGCATACTCTGCCTTGCTGCTGCCTCCCGCAGCTCCTCCACACATGCACTTGGGACACTCCACTCCTGCCTGCAGCTGCCACCAGTCAAGGCCTTCAGCAGGACCTGCTTTAGAGCTACACTGGTGACACCTGCTGGCTTAAAAGCACTACTACACCCAAAAAAAAACATAGCAAGGACAGTAAGATGAGCAGGGCAGTGTTTTATTTCAGGTAAGAGTACTTTATAATTTTGCACCTTGAAAATGACTAACAAATTTTGAGTAATTCTTATAATATGGCCAAAAACGTTACTTCACAAGAATTTAAAAACTTTTTTGCCTGTATGATGAACAACATTTTCCTGGAAATATACGACCTTACTAAGATGCATCTGGCCTGTACTATTTTGGCATTTACCATAATAATTCACACAGCGTTCAAATACTGGTTTCATAATAATAACAAAGGTGAGTCATTATTGGGACTGATAGAGGCTTTAAAAGACAGCAATGAAGACTTTCATAAAAAAGATTCTTTCTCTGGAATCTAATAACTAGGATTTACAAGATAGTATTAAAGATTTACAAAACAGGCTTCTTAGTTTGGAATCTGCTAACTTAAATCAAGGACTTCAGTCCATTAATAATAAATGTGTAACCAAATTTGATTTTATTGATAATATATGACTTAATTAATAGAACAATAACTCTCCATGATGAAGTTGTTGCTACTCAGACACTTTATAAAGAAGAAAGATTATCATTAACTGATAAAATAAGGTCTATGGAATCATGTGTTTCAGAAGAACATAAAAAGTTGCATAATTTCATGAGAAATCTGAAATCCCTTGTAAGAGAGGAGGTTCACTCTCTAGAACAGACCCTAGGTGCTCATTTGCAAGCCCTTGAAGAAACTCTCAGTATAGATGACAAGGGACCCAATAAGCAGAAGGGCAAGACTATACAGGTTTTAACATCACCAGATGGCTCTTATACAATGGCTTATCCTGTCATCATCCATGAGAGGCCAGCAGATGATAGACACCATGAGCCACATGTGGAATATATATTACAATGGATTTCAATAAGAGATTTTAAAAATATGAAGGAAGCAATACTGGCATATAGAATTCATTCAACATATGTAAGACAGATGTTAAACTCATGGTCTACCTCACATAGAATATTCCAGATGACTGGAATCAGTTAATTTCAGCTGTTCTAGAATATAGCCAGCAGTTACAATGGAAAAGCTGGTTGAGAGAAGAGGCAAAAAATTTTAGAGTAACAAGGTAAACTCAGAAGTTTTGAGATCTCCCTAGATCAAATTCTTGGTGAGGGATGTTTTGCTGATAGAAATGTACAAGTCACTTATGATGAACATACAATATGTCTATGCTATACAGCTGCTCTAATTGCTTGGGAAAAAATTACAGAACCAGGAAAATCAACTGGGGTATGCACAAAGATATTTCAGGGACTGCAAGAACTTTTCACTGATATTTTACAAAGGCTGACCACAGCTAAAACAAAAGCTGTGTCAGATAAAGAATTAAGACATGCATTAACTGAGTCCTTGTTATTTGACAATGCTAATACAGAATGCAAAAGAGTACTTAAAGGTCATATCAGCTCCTTTGGAAGAATGGATTTAGTATACTAATAGTGTTGAGTCTCCTAACTATAGTGATGAGGCTTGTATAGGAAAGGCAATTCCCAGAGGTGAAAGAAAGTCCCGTGGTACCAAATGTTTTAAATGTGGTACATCAGGTCATATAAGTAAAAACTACATGGGGTGCTCCTAGAAGTAATACTCCTTCTAGATATAAACCAAACAGGAGATAACAACATTCTGGATTATGTAGAAGATTTGGCAAAGGCCAAAATTGTACTAATAAATACAGATCAATAATAGATATACAAGGCAACCCTTTACCAGAGGAAAACATCTCAGGGAGGCTCTTACAGGCCTGAAAATTGAACATGGTCCAAACCTTTCCAGCCACTGTGGAGGAAATTCTTCTCCAGGACAATTAAATAATCCAATGCCTAATGAAAAGAATGATACTATACTGGATGATAGAACAGCTCTGATAGATGAATCAAAAATTCCAAGGAATACGATAAAATGAATATTTTGGCAGACTTCCATAAATGAACAAAGATCAGAGCTTAGAATTTGAATTAATGGTATCGTTTTGGAGGGCCTGGTAGACACAGGTGCTGATATGACTATAATCACACCAAAGTCATGGCACCAAAATTGGCCTCTTCAAGAGATAGATGTCCAATTTCTAGGGATTGGAACCCTATCTCAAATAAAACAGAGTTTGAGATGGGACAGAGGGACAAAGAGGAAGGCTGAGGCCATGTATAGCAAATGTAGTAAATCTTTGGGGCCAAGATCTGTTATAACAGTGGAATACCAAGATTAAAATTCCTACACTCTCAGAAAAGGAATACAGACCAATGCATGTTGCTAGGAATAATATCATAACATGCTATAAAAAACAGTCACCAAACATTCAGGCTGTACATAAACAGAGCACAACTGCTGTTGAACTCTCAAAAGTACCGACAGCCTTACCTTTAAAATGACTAACTAGCTGGGTGGTGGCGGTGCATGCCTTTAATCCCTGCACTTGGGAGGCAGAGGAAGGTGGATCTTTGTGAGTTCAAGGCCAGCCTGGTCTACAGAGTGAGATCCAGGAAAGGTGCAAAGCTACACAGAGAAACCCTGTCTTGAAAAAATAAATAAATAAACAATAAATAAATAAATAAACAATAATAAATAAATAAATAAATAAATAAATAAATAAATAAATAAATAAATAAAATGGCTAACTAATATACCTGTCTAGGTTGGACATTGGCCTTTGACAAAAGAGAAGCTACAAGCTTTAGAACAGCTGGTTCAAGAGCAGTTAAATGCTTAACA
Organism: Peromyscus leucopus; assembly: GCF_004664715.2. Classification (NCBI taxonomy): domain Eukaryota; kingdom Metazoa; phylum Chordata; class Mammalia; order Rodentia; family Cricetidae; genus Peromyscus; species Peromyscus leucopus. The sequence continues at coordinate 64,018,817 of NC_051066.1, forward strand.
CATTGCAGAATCTATAAGCCCTTGGGATTCTCCTGTATTTGTTATTTTAAAAAGTGTCTTGTAATTGGAGAATGCAGACAGATCCGAGAGCTATTAATAAAGTAATTCAGCCGATGGGCTCCCTACAGACTGGGATGCCCTTGCTCGCTCTGCTACACAAAGAATGGCCTATAATAGTTATTGACTTAAAAAACTGTTTCTTTACCATACCCTTACAATAAAATGATAGAGAAAAAATTGCCTTCACAGTACCTAAATAAACAGCAACATGTAACAATGACTCCTTAAAATAGATTGTATAATGCTTTACTAACTTTGAATTTTCTCAGTGCTGATGAGAAAGGAACAACAGCTGCAGAGAGACATTGGATGACAGACAAAACTTCTGAGCTAAATCAACCAGTTTATTTCAAAGATGTGTTGACCTCAGAATGGAAACCAGGATACATTGGGGAAGGGATTTGCTTTTGTTTCTGCAGGAGAAGAAATGCTATGGATAACAACAAAACAATAAAAATTTGATTTGAACAGAAGAAACCCCTTGATGAGGAGAAGTAAACACTCATCCACCAATGTGACATCTCTACAAGTTGTAAGAGAAATTTAACAAAGGTTAGGGTAGGGACCTGTTTTTGTCTTTACTGAGTAATAGAAATACCCTTCTTCCAGAAATCATAAGGCCTTGGATATCCAGATGTCTATAGCAGAAAGAAAGAATCTGTTGTTACCAATATACACAGGGTAATATCTCCCTGCCTACCATGTATATCTCTTTAATTCTAGAAAAGTTGTATTCTGATTCAATTATATACCAAGCTGACTTTGAAGTTGGATTTGGCTCACTTCTTCTCTAAACCCAAATATATTGCTTAAAGAAAAGTTTGAGAGATTCTGTCTCATATCAGAAGAACCATCTGGTGTGGGACAGAAGAAAACCAATAAAAAGGGACCATTGTCTTCAAGATTCTAATTCTATCCATGTTTATTGATTTCTTGGAATCCTTTCTTACATGTCCTGTCATTTTAAATCCAAACTTTTCATTTTGATATTAATAATGTTCAAGTTTTTCATAGTAAAAAATTAGTTTTTCCAATAGCAATATCTGAAATCTCCAGAAGGGGGATGGAGCCCCACAACATCAACTCTACCCAGTCCAGAATGATGCATGGTATTCACAAAGATTACTCAGTGATCAAACTTGGACTGAAAACTCTCCAAGATAACTCCATTATAAGATGGTTAATCATACTACACATGTAGCCAGAATCTCAGACAACCTTTACTCTGAGACTGGCTACAGAACCTATAGTTAGTTCAACTGAGACTTAACTATCTGAGCTTTCTTACAGAACCCAACAGAGATATTGTTGCCCACTGAAAAGCAGGAAGCAATTCCAAGAAAGCAATGCCCTCTTTTCACAAAGGTTTCATGTTTATGAGGGTTATAGATAATGTTTATAGGGTTGGGGTGGAAGAAAACATTGGACTTAGTATTCCCCTTAAGAAAGGAATAAAAGGGGAATGGATAGTTATAGAATATTAAGGTAGATTATTGCATATACTAGTAAACTAATTTAGTAAAATATCAGCCTTAGATAAATTGCACTGTTATGGATTCTTGCATATTGGTACAAATGTAAACAGTTTTAATATTCTTATTCCAGATAATTTGTATATTAATATAAATACAGAACCATATTTGTTGTAATGTACATATATTTCTATTCTTATTTGAAATGCTTTGTATATTGATACAAATGTAAAATTATATTTGTCATACTGTATGTATGTTCTACCTCTGTTTGGGGTATTTGGTGTACTGATATCTATTTAGAATTATTATCAAATTGCATATTGTACTATGCATTCCTACCTCTGCTTTAGCTATTTTGTGTATTGTCATAATTTTGAAGTCATTGTCCTTTTACTGTACATTTGCTTACAGACTGTTCACTTTGTTTACATGAAGCCTCAGTCTTTAGGTTGTCTATGTAGATAATTCTGAAAGATTTATAGTCACCTATACTTGTCATCTCTATATAGTTATGTTAGTTAAAAAACCCTTCAGAGATTTACAGAATATGACATTACAGGTGTTTTAAGAACATTGATTTTTTTCTTTTATTTAGTGAATATGACACATATCTGCTCCTAGCAGCACCAATCTACTTCAGAGAAGATATGGGCATTGAAGAACCTCCACATGGAGTTAATTTTCATTGTGGTAAAAGTTAGCCACTGGGCAAGAAAGTGCCCTCGCATCAACTGCTGACAGTATGCTGTCCAAAAGCAACAAACAATACACAAAACAAAGGACTACCAATTCTTGCTAAGACAAATGTGGTTACAGCTTTGGCAACAGGTGTCCTCTAAGGTCAGGACAATATGACACCATCACTGAAGTGACTTTTCAATCCAGAAATGGTACAGTGCCCCTTTCTTCAAAGGCAGCTGAACAGTGGGCTGATGGTTCCTGGTGTGCAGTGGAATAGTAGCTGAAAGAGTTATTCTTGGAGGAGTAAAGGAGGCTGACAGAGTCTAACCTCCAATGGTAGACTGGTATTTAATAAAGGAGATGAAGCCACCCACAAGTTGAGAAGAATGGGAAGCTGAACTCCAAAAATATCAGCTATTTCCAGAATTTAAAATCCTCAATCATGACAAGACACTGACGGCATTCAAATTTATCTGGTACATGGAACACTCACACCAAACGTGAGGTCGAGCTGTAGGCCTTACGTATACATCTTGTTTTTCACAAATGATTTTGTCAGATATGCTAAGCCTATAGGCTGAAGATAATGCCCCAGTGTTGCAGAGAAACCTTAGGTGACTATCCAGGAAGCTGGCTATTTCTGTCATGACTCACATTTTTTGGAAGTTGCTTACATGTATTTTTAGTAGGTAATATTATTTCCTTCTTGGGTCTCTGAATGGTGTTTAAGATTAGATAGTTGTAGTTACAGTTTTCCTTGTTAAGAAATTTTAGAAAAGGAATTCACTAAGAGTATAAAGTGTATAAAATTGAAAGACATCTTGTTACTCTGTACTCAACAATTCTACCTTAGAATATATCTCAAACTACTGAAAATGTGCACCTATGAAACATGTACATGAAGGTTTACAGCAGTGTGTGCTAATAGTAAAAAAGTTAAAAAACTCAAATAGCTATCAAATACTGGAGAGAAATAAAATGTGTCTTATTCATACAATAGAATATTATTAAGACATAAAATGAATGAGAAACTGACAGATTAAATGACTTTGTGAACTTCATAATTTCATTTGTAGATCTTTCATTTCTATTTATAATACATTTGGGTTATAAATTATAATGTACTGCTCTGTCAACATTGTATACTTCTATTTGATGATTTCTGTGTCAACATTATATAGAAATGTTTCAAGTATTTTCTGTATTAACTGTGAATGAATAGAACAAATAAATTGCCTGTGATGGAAAAAAAAATTGAAAGACATCATAAGATAGTTTTCTGTTAGTAATATGAGTTAGGATAGAAAGTGAATTAGGCATATTTTGGACTCACCAAAATAGGATAGATAATGGAATATTTTCTCTGAATTTTTCAAATGCAAATGGACTAGACATTGTTGATGTATTTATTGCTTGTATGTATTGTATATAGTTATTGTACTTATTGTATGTAATTTTTCTTATACTAGTTATAACTTTTTTATTTTTATTTAGATAAAAAGGGGAAATGTGGTGAGGCATTGTATCGCCCAATATACTGTGTCTCCCAAAGAAATTTACCTGAAGATTAGAGGAAAAAGCCAGCCACTATATAGAAGTCAGGCAATGGTAGCACATCCCTTTAATCCTATCACTTTGCAGGCAGGGATCTGTCTGGATCTCTGTGAGTTCAAGACCACACTGGGAACAGAGCGAGGCATGGTGGCACATACCTAAAACTCCAACACTAGTTAACCATGGAGATCTGGAGGTCTGTATAGACAGACAGTAAGTGACAGAGTTGGGCAAGAAGAGGAAGTGATGTAGCTGGACAGAGAGAGCAAATCAAATGGCAGAACAGCAAGACATATAGGTGTGGGTAGACAGAAAATATCTTGTCTTTGGAAGCGGTAGAGTTGGTGAGGTGAGGTTAATTGTGGCTTTCCCTATTTCCCTGATCTCTCAGATTTTCATCCCTATATCTGGCTCCATGTCTTTTTTTTTTATTTAATAAGACTGTTTAGAAATTGTCTACATGACTCACTGTCATATTACAGCTTCCAGGACATTTTTTCTTTTTCTTTTTCTTTTTCTCATTTTTTCTTTCTTAAAATTTATATTATTATATTGGAAGGGTTTCAAGGGCAGAGGGTGGATATGAAGGGTTGGGAAGATGAATGGAATCAAGATGCATGATGTAAAAGTCACAAAGAATAAATAAAAATACTTGCAAATAAAAAAAACATCACCCCCCAGAAAATAAGAAAATATGTTTTCAATTAGTGTTCATGGAACAGTTTGTTAGAGTGGTCACTTACTACAGTTTCTCATTCATGAAAAGTGTCTTATAGTTACAAAAATGAGTAGACATTAGTCTTCTACTCCTAGGATGATGGATTCTGAAATCTGAGCACAGAGAAGTTATCAATATTGACAGGTAGCATCCAAAGGAGAATTATTACAATGGAAATGTTTCTTAATATCTACTGCTATTTTATGAAGATTTCAGAGTTTCTTTCATGAATTGGTGTTACTTTCTATAGTCCATAAGTCTTTAAAATGTAATATTGCATGATATTAATATATGGGGTCAAATTTGGTGAAATTACACAAAGAGACAAATATAGTTCTCAGTTTGCTGAAGTTAATCTCAGAACAACCCAAATCACACTAACTACAGCTTGCAACCAAACTTCTATCCAATGAGAAATCAGAATTTCATTATGGTATGGGTTCCATCTCATTGAGTGGACCTCAAATCCAACCAAAAAGTGATTGGTTGTTCCCATCACATTGTAACACCATTACACCAGCATAGCTTGCAGGCAGGTTCTGTTTTAGGTGGCAGGGTTTATAATTCAGTGATACTGATGATTGCTTTTTTCCTCCAGGATAATGCAAAGTACCTTCCATCACCATGAGCACTGGTCAGGAAAGGCAAAATTTGGGGATCAGATTTATTTTCCATGTTCAATGATACAAGCAAGCTGTGTCTCATCAAAAGAGTCTCACCATCAGGCTATGGAAAACAACCAATATCCTTCTGGGAGTGTCCAAGAGTAGCAAGAAACCTGAGGCTGGATAAGTCAAGGGACTATGGGGAAACCTACTGCTATTAATTTTGCTAAAAACATAAGCAAGAAAATGAATCCTAATAACATATTGCTACACCTGTCAATCAGAGCTTGGCTCAACACTAGTCAGAAAAGCTATTTCTTGCAATAGATGGGAATTACAAAGACCCACAGCTGGACAAGATGCAGAGTAAGCGACATTGGAACATTTGGCTCTAAAGAGGATACCTTTGTCAGACCCCACCTCAAGGCTCTGGGATCTATGTGAAAGAGGAGGTGGAAAGATTATAATGGGTAAAAGTGAGAGGTGACTCCAAATAAAGAGTTTCTTTCAGTTACAACAGGATTTATACATATGGGAAACCAAGAAAACTATGCAGTAAACATAAGATCTCTACAACTCAGGATAAACAGGGTCCTAGCAATGAGAAAGGGAAGTAGACATGGGGTCCCAACTCTAAATAAGAAACTATTTGTAATGGATACCTGCTAGAAAGGGAAACAGCTTTCTCCAGTGGAGTGTCACTGGGTGTATCAAGAAAACTTCAGGTTGGATCCTATGTGTAGGAGTTGTTAGTCCACACAGGGCATTTTTTTTTGTGTGTGTGTGTGTATATGTGCTTTTTTAGGGATGTTTTTGGTTTTGTTTTGGTATTTCTTATCTTATTGATTTCATTCTTTGTAATTTATCTGTTTTGATTTTCCTTTTTTTTCTCCTTTTGAGTGTGAGAATCATAAAGTTGGGAGGGTGGTTGGGATATGGAAGGTGTGTATGGAAGTGGAAAGAGTTTGGTTGGAATACATGGCATGAAAAAGAAATTTTAAACATAGATTAAAAAGTGGATAATGAGAATGAGAATAAAAGTCTCACTATAAATGGGAATACATAATATATATATATATATATATATATATATATATATATATTCTATTCATGGATCTAACAAAAATGCTCCTGGAAACTTTAAATAAATAGAATTTTCATTATGGATTTGTAGCTGAATGAAACTGTCTATACCCTATCCTATGTTCATGCACACATGGACCCCTACACAAAGTGTCACAGTGCTAATTCCAAATATCACACAATAATGGGTTGGACCCACCATAAACAACTGATATCACAGTGGTGTCCCTGCATTATATGGAGTCTTGTCAGTGCCACACAGCAAGAAAATGACAATTGTTGGTTCTTCAGTATCCTGACTATGGTTGGAAACCGTAGGTCAGTTTCTCTTATAGAAATCCTGCTAGGAAGCAATCTGCAAAATAACCCCCCCCAACATTGTGGATACTAGTATTAGTACTCTGAGAATCTTTAAAGCATATGAATAGAAATCTTATTTTTACATGTGCAAAGACTGTATTTTTCAAGTGATTTATTTGTTACAGAATAATTTTCCAGCCAAATCTGCCCTCTTTCTCTCCTTCTCCTTCTTCTTTTGTCTCAGTTTACCTTCTTTGCTTCCTGAGATACTCCTTTCTTTTCTCTCTTCTTTACCTGTTTCCTAACTTCATTCATTAATTTCTCTTCCTTTCTCTTTTATTCCCTTTCCTTTTCTTTCCACTCCTTTTCTGCACACAGTAGTGCACAAGGTCTAGATTTCTGTTCCTGACTACAACATTCTATTAGTCAAAGCATGTTAGAATAACTACCTAAAGTCCAAATAGGAAAGGAATACAAGCGTACAGAAAGAATGGGATAGATTAAAGAGACTTATGATTCTGCCTAATATGGAATAAACATATCCTAAAAGTTTATTATGTACATACAATTAGTTCAAGTAGCCTATACCCAACACTAGGGCTAGCATGTCAGATCCTTGTGGATGAACAGGATTCATTCACAAAACAAATAGATTGTCTTCATAGATTGTGGTTTTTCAAATTTGCTCTTTCTTTCAGACTTCCCCTTACAGTTCAGGTTTAGAAACCTACATTAGTGTCCTTCGTACACCAAGTAGCAATGGTTCTTGATTGTAATGTACATCTTTTTTAACTATGAAAATTTCTTCTGGTTCTGGGAATATGTCCTTTCACCAATTTTATTTTTATTATATTATTTATATGAAAATTCAGAATTTTAAAAAATACATTGTATTTTCATACCTTAAATATATTTCAACCAATATAATTTTATTGATGGAAATAATGGTAAGAGAATTCAATAAAAGATTCTATCAGGAAAAAGAGAATGTGTAAAAATTGTCAGATATTACTTGCTCAAATATATTTAATGACTCTAGTCGGGGAAGCAGATATGTTCATCTCTTCCTCAGCTCCTTCGAATCTAATACCCTAGTATCATTCCCAACTCTGTAGCAGACCACCGGCTGCAATCTCCCTTCCCTTCCTCCAGCAGTAGATACCTAACAGAAAATGATGGTTGGCAGCAACTTTGGCAGTTCCTTGTCTCATAATATTATTTCAGGGTCCACCTCCCTAATTTTATCTTATTTTAATTTTTTAAAATTTATTCATGTATATATAATTTTGCTCCATTTTTACTTTATATGTCTTTTATGTGTATATAATGATTTCCAGCATAGCATTTCATGAGATTCCTGAGGATGGAAACAATTGGGTCTTTGTGTCTGCATCTGTTCCTTTTATCTCTTCTTGACCTGTTTTTCCTTCAATTTGTTTTGTCCTATTCGGTGTGTTAGTGTAGCTGAAGTCTTCTTCAGTCCTGCCTGGCCCAAGATCAGGACAAATCTCTCTCACCCACCAGTCCCGCAGCTGCTCAGATCCAACCAAGTAAACACACAGAGACTTATATTACTTATAAACTATATGGCAGTGGCAGTTTTCTTGCTATCTATTTCTTCTATCTTAAATTAACCCATTTCTATTAGTCTATACTTTGCCATGTGGCTCGTGGCTTACTGGTACCTTATATCTCACTTGTCATGGTGGCGCTTGCTGTGGATGGTCTGTATGTCAAATTGCTGTGATTGGTCAATAAATAAAACACTGATTGGCCAGTGGCCAGCAGAAGTAGTGGACAAGAGAGAGAGGATTCTGGAAGCGAAGCTGAGCAGAGAGACACTGCAGCCACCCCATGACCAGCAGCATGTGAAGACGCCAGTAAGCCACCAGCCACGTGGCAAGTATAGACTTATGAAATGTATTAATTTAAGCTATAAGAACAGTTAGCAAGAAGCCTGCCATGGCCATACAGTTGTATGCACTATAAGTCTCTGTGTTTACTTGGTTGGGTCTGAGCGGCTGTGGGACTGGCGGGTGACAAAGATTTGCCTGACTGTGGGCAAGGCAGGAAAACTCTAGCTACAAATGGCGCCCAATGAGAGGCAAGAGTTTCCACCTAAAACCTGAGAAAAGATTCTAAAACGGAGCTAAAAACAGCTTCCTAATTGTCTCTCTCAAATGAGCAGCAGCTGCCGGTTTGAGTTACTGGCGGGTTCCTGGCGTGTGCGCTCGATCTGCAGTATGGCAGGAATGAGGCCTTTGCAAGTGGCACATTAAGCTGCATGGTAGATTTAGCCTTTGCTAGTTAGTACAAAACAAAAAAGAGGTTTCTGGGCTACACGCTGCTTGGATAAAAGCATAGACCCACGATGGCTCCCAGAGCTGGCGAAAAAACGTACCACCGCCATGTTGGGAAGCTGAAGTGGGTGGAGCCAGCAGCCACAGCGCCGTTTCAGGCTTAAAAGGCTGCAGTTTAAAGCAATAGGCTCAAGGTAATATAAAAAATAAGCCACATAAAGATGGCTACCACACAGAGAATCTGGATTATGTTCTCTTTGATATTTGTAACTGAAGAAAAACATTTGATTACAAAAGCTATTGAGTTATGCCAAAATGTATATTTTAAAGGTACCTTGACTTCAAAATGTGGATGTAAGGATATGTTGCTTTGGAAAGGAGGCTCTGCTTTTGTTTCTACAGAAAGCCAGAGGCTATGGATTTGTTCCAGATTAAGATACATCAGGTTTGACCAGCCAAGACCACCTGAAAGGTCTCCGATGACACCATGGCCCAGATGATCCAACATCCAGAATTGTTTCAAGGCAACTGGCTCAGACGATACGGTCTCATGGACTACTCCATGATCCTAAAATTTTCTTTGTGTCCCCATAAGATACAGCGCCCCCCTCCAGCAGGAAGTAGTAAGAGAAGCTACGCCCAAATTCCCAAATATACCAAGCTGACTTTGGAGGTGTGTAAAAGTTAAAATCTCCCTTTTAAAAAAAAAAGAAAGGGAAGTGCTGTGGATGGTCTGTATGTCAAATTGCTGTGATTGTCAATAAATAAAACACTAATTGGCCAGTGGCCAGGCAGGAAGTAGGTGGGACAAGGAGAGAGGAGGATTCTGGAAGCGGAAGGCTGAGCAGAGAGACACTGCAGCCACCGCCATGACCAGCAGCATGTGAAGACACCAGTAAGCCACCAGCCACGTGGCAAGTATAGACTTATGGAAATGTATTAATTTAAGCTATAAGAACAGTTAGCAAGAAGCCTGCACGGCCATACAGTTTGTATTCAATATAAGTCTCTGTGTTACTTGGTTGGGTCTGAGCGCTGTGGACTGCGGGTGACAAAGATTTGGCCTGACTGTGGCAAGCAGGAAAACTCTAGCTACAGCGGCTGGCAGCATCTCTCTGCCTCAGCCTTTCACTTCAGAGAATTCTCTTCTCTCCTTGTCCTGCCTATACTTCCTGCCTGGCTACTGGCCAATCAGTGTTTTATTTATTAACCAATCAGAACAACACATTTAACACAGAGAACATCCCACATCATGTTAGTTTTTGTTTTATTTTATTATATTAGAATTATTTTATTATTGTTTCTTAGAAGCCTGTTTGTTTTCTAATGAAAGATCACAATGGGGTGGATCCAGGTTGGAGTGGAAGAAGGGAGTTAATGAGAGGAGTAGAGGGAGGGAATCTATAATCAGGAGAAAAAAATCTATTTTTAATAAAAGGAAAAACTGTTTTAGATTAGATGCAGGAATAGTAAATACAAGAAATAGAAGAAAAGGAAAGCTAAAATGGCAATGAAAGTGAAATCCAGAAGAGAGAAACACAGAAAGGAGGTGAACAGTGTCATGGGGAGTGATGTAAAAGAGCAGGAATTACAACCAATGAAGAAAATAGAAACAACTACAAATGTTCCCAGTGATAAGAATATTAAGCAAAAACAATTACAAATAAAGACATAAAAAATAAATGATTACAGTACTTTTTTAATTAGAGCAAAAATATATGTAAAATATAGTAGAAAGGAGCGATATGTTTTGAAGACATGTCATAAGGCCCTAGGTCTGAGCCCTTGCAGAGCACAAAAGACAAGGTGGAACACCCTTATAAACCTAGCAAACAAGAGTTGGAGGCAGTAGGGTCAAGCCAAGATCATGCATAATAAGTCTGACATTAGTGTGGGATATATCAGACTCTTGTGTCAAAGCAATTAATAAACCAATTAATCAATTAATTACAGAAAAAAAAGAAGGAAGAAATTAACATTAAAAGGGAAATGAAAGGATAAAACTTGTCTTATAATGAAAAAATGCACAAAAAACAATGAATGTCTTAGTGGAAATAAAAATTATAATAATATATTTTAATATACAATAAAGCCAAAATATTTAAAAAGTTTAATGTAAAAATATGAAGACCTAGTAAAGTGAATAAATGGTTATAAAAAGAAGAGAAATAAATGGCCTCAAAATACTGGAGGAAGTAGTCAATACTCAGCTGAGAAATGAAATTTTTAAATTCCTGAAGATTCCACCTCAAGCAAGTGATAATAGTTGTTGACACGAACATATAGAGTACAAGTATGAGCCCATGGACAGCCAGATAAGGATGGAGAAGGAAGGAATAAGCCAAGTCTCCCTACTCTTCAGTGCTGAATACAAGGTACTGAGAGTTTCAGGTCAAGGGAAAATCACTTGACCTAGCCTCCAACAGATAACCCTATCCAATGAACAAATACACAGACGGCCCTGGTTAAATTGCATAAGCAACACAATATAAGCAAAAGTAATTGTCTTTGTTAGGATTTTTATTACTGTGGGAGACACCATGATCACAGCAACTCTTACAAAGAAAACATTTCATTGAAATCACAGTTTACAGTTTCAGAGGTTCAGTCCATTGTTATCATGACAGGGATCATAGTGGTGTGTGAGCTGAACCCACTCCCTGTAAGCAGCTCTCCTTGCCATGAATCTGGCATCTCTAACATCTTGTGTTATCCAAGACATTCAGGTTTCACTTCACAGCTTCATACAATGGCCTATCTTCTAGGCATCTATTCAGGGACACTCCTGACATATGTGGCCTCAGTGACTTTCTTTAGGCATGAAGATAAATCCAACAATTCATTTATTCTGTCCTAAATTCTAAAGCCAGAACCATATGGCCAAAGCTGCCAAGTTCTGCTGTTTACTATGACTGAAAGAAGGCCCTCTTGTTTAACAGTTTTCTGTTTTCCTTTACTGCCTAAACTTAATTCTTCTTGAACTTGCTCTTTACACCAGGCTGGCCTCAAATTCAGGGAGCCATCAGCCTCTGTGTTCTCAGTGCTGGGATTAAAAATATGCACCACAACATTATGCTCTAAACTTTTCTTTAATTTCTTCCAAAGTTGGAAACTTAGCTGTGTTGGATCTTGCCCTGAAGTCACCACTCCCTTTATTCCATTTTTAAATCTGTTTCTCCCCTTGAACAAAGAACTTAGCTTCATTCCGCTTTCTGGTACTCTTTTTTTTTTCCTCCTCAAATACACTTTTTGTAATTAACCATGTTCAGTTTGCTGCTTTTCATTATAAATCTTCATTAGAGTTACCACTAATATCCACATGGCAGAGTCTATACTAGGGTGGTGTGAAATTTCTTCTGCCAATGGAATTAATCTGAAACTTTTCACTTTAGTCTCAGGCAGACTCTTTGGACAAGGGCAAATGGCAACCATTTCCTTCACCAAAATATCACAACAAAGATTTATCAGCAACATAGTAAAATTCTTCTCTGAAACCACTTAAGCCAGCCTCCAACATTTCAAATCACTATCAGCACCATTTTCTTCCATGTTCCTATTAGTATGCCCCATTAATCAGTGCTTAATGCATTCCACTGCTTTCCTCACCCAAAGTACAAAGTCCATATTACTCCAAACAAAAAGGTGGTCAGGTCTATCACAATACCCCACTCCTGGTAACAATTTCTGTCTTAGGGTTTCAATAGCTGTGAGGAGACACTGTAGCCATGGAAACTCTTACAAAGAAAACATTTAATTGAGATGGTGGCTTACAGTTTCAGAAGTTCAGTCTGTTACCACCATGGCAGGGAGCATGATGGTGTGTGAGCAGAGATGTTGCTGACTACTTCTTCACCAGAAGGCAGCAGGAAGTCAACTAACTATCACACTGAGTGAAGCTTAAGAAAAGAGACTTCAAATCCTTCCCCATAATGACACATTTCCTCCAAAAAGACCACAACTCTTAATACTGCCACTCCCTTTGGGGCCATTTTTTTCCAAACCACCATAGTATGAATATCAGAAAGAAGCAGGTAAGGAGTAGGATGCTGAGAAGGGGAGTTAGTGAGATAAGCTAGGGTAGGAGAGAATAATCATATATGTTGTTTGAGTGTGAGTGCATGTGTTTGTGAGTGTATAATTATCAAATAACTAAAAATAAATAAGTGATAAAAATAAAACAAATTATAATCAATGCTGCCTAAAATGAGGGAAGGGTAAGAGGAAATTTTACTTACTACTATTGAAATTGTGAACTTGTTTATGTACCATGGAAATAAGTATGCATGATACCTCCCCCTCAAAATAAACAAACTAACAAAAATGGAAAACATATCCCAGCCTTACCACTCTTGAGGATAGAATCAAGGTTTTCAAAAATCAATGTTACCAAGATTCTTGCGCCTATGTATTTATTATTCAAAATATCAAAGTGATAGAATTAGCCTAGATGTATGTCAACATAACAATCTATAAAATTGTGTGTGTGTGCATGTGTGTATGACCCACAACCCACAAAAATAAGGGTCCTGATGAGGTGTTGAGGGGGTGGAGCATGATGAATTATAAGGAACAAATAAGAGAAATCTGAGACCAGAATGTCTTACAGCTGATAGCATATCTCAAGCATGTTTATCTTAATACAGCATCTCATATTATTTTCAAGGGAAAAATAGGCCAAAGTCATTAGAATGCTTTTATAGAATAATGTAGCTGGAGTTTTCTCCAGTCCCATCTGGGCCTGCAGCCACTCAGAGCAAACTAAACGCACAGATGCTTATATTATTTAAACTGTTTGGCCTGATGACTCAGGCTTCTTGCTATCTAGTTCTTACATCTTAAATTAACCCATTTCTATAAATGTATACCTTGCCATGCAGCTCGTGGCTTACCGGTATCTTTACATGTTGCTTCTCATGGCAGTGGTTGGCAGTCTCCTGACTCAGCCCTCCTGTTCCCAGAATTCTCCTCCTCTTTATCCTGCCTGTACTTTCTGCCTGGCTACTGGCCAATCAGCACTTTATTTATTAACCAATCAGAGCAACACATTCACAGCATACAGAAAGGCAGCCCCAACAGAATAATCTTGCTGTACACTGTGAAAACGTGTCTTTGTCAAGACACCTTTTGATTGGTTTAATAAAAGAGCCGACTGGCCAGTAGCATAGCAAGAGGTATAGGCAGGACAACCAGACAGACAATGCTGAAGAAAGAAGGGTGGAGAGTATCAGGACTTGAGTCTCAGGAGTTGCAAGAGACACAGAGAGAAACAAGATGAACATGCTGTTCAAAGAAGGTATAGCCACCTAGCAGAGTGTAATAGACAAGAGATAAGGGTTAATTTAAAATGTAAGAATTAGCTAGTAACCAACCTGAGCTATCGACCAAGCGTTTTTAATTAATAATAAGTCTCTGAATGATTATTTGGAAACAGCTGCCAAGACACAGGGAAATTCTGCCTATAGAATGTTAAATCGAATAATATTGGCAAAGAGGACACAGGATACTTCAAGCACACAGATGCCTTAGAACTCATGATCATAACCTTTCATAGGGGTAAACTGTTTTCTCAGAAACAGAGCCCATAACTCCTTCAAGGTACTGGCTCCAGCCCCAAACTGGACCTTGCCAAGTACCTCCCAAGTCAAGGACACAGAACTGACATTCTCTTTGTCATTTTATCAGGGAAGCTGAGAAATTCCTAAATCAGCTCTTCTCTTAAATAGGTGTGCACACACACACACACGTGTGTGTGTGTGTGTGTGTGTGTGTGTGTGTGTGTGTGCATCTGTCTATGTATTTGTGTATATATATATATATTTGACAAGAAAGCAGAAATGACTTTGGATAGAGGAATGAGAAGGACGAGTAGAACTTTTATAGGGTGAAATGGAAGGTGAAGTGTAGGCTGTATTTTCCTGTCCTGGCAGCCATTTCCCAAATAACTAACACTGAGACTTAATATTACTTTTTAATTTTTTTCATTTTACATGCCTACCACAGTTTCCCCTTCCTCCCTCCTGCTTACCCCCTAACTTCCTCTCCCAAACCCCCATCTGCTCATCTGAGAGGCTAAGACCTCCCATGGGTACGTATAAATGCTTGACCAATAGCTCAGGCTTGTTACTAGCTAACTCTTACAACTTAACCCATTTTTATTAATCTATGTGCTGTCCCAAGAGTCTCTGCTTTTGCCTCTGTCCAATTTTGTGTGTCCAATTCATTCTCTATCTGGCTAGCAACTCCTCCAACTTTGTCCTTCTTCATCCTTCATTATCAGTTTGGCTTTCTAGCTCAAATTTATCCTGTTTAGCTATTGACCAGTAAGCTTGCTTAGTAAACCAATCATTTCCACAGTGTACAGAAGGATTATTCCACAGCAGTGAAGTATGACAGTTTTAATTGTCATTTTGTCGCACTCTAGAATCACTTGCAAGAGAGTATTGAAAGATGTTATTAAGATTAAGTGAAATGTGGATAGCATCTGTGGGGGTATTGTCTTGATTGAGATAATTTAGGTAAGAGGACCTGTGGAGGTAATCTAATTGTACTGAAAGGTGATTTTGATTGTATGTTAATAAATAAAGTTGCCCGGGGGTCAGAGCTATTAGAGCCATAGACAGAGTGTGGCGGTGGTGGCACACGCCTTTAATCCCATAGATCTCTGTGTGTTCAGGGATACAGCCAGCATTGGAGACATATGCCTTTAAGACCTAGGGGGCTGTACATTCAGACAGTGACGAGGCAGTCATGTGTTTGGGTTTACAACCAATGAGAAGGCAGAACAAAATAATTTAAAAAGTTGAACAGACAGAATATAGCTCTCTTTCAGGAAGCTGGGACACCGCCGGAGGAAGGGTGAGATTTTAGCTCTGAGCTCTGACCTCTTGGCTTTCTCTTTTACATTGTTTCTGTGTTTCTTATTTAATACGACTATTGGTTACATCTACAAGGACCCACCCATGTAGGTGGCTCCATTCCCTTGTTTTAGGTCCCAAACTATAAATGTAAAGAAGGAGCTAAAAACAAGCACACGTGCACACACACACACACACACACACACACACACACACACACACACACACCTTTTTTTCCCCTGCACTTGACTGTGGATTTGACCAGCTACTTCAAGTTTCCACTTTGATTTTCCACAATGATGAATTGCCACCTAATACTGCATGTTACTTTACACTGTAGCCCAATAGCTCTTTATCTATTAAAGTTGCTTTAGTTGGGGTACGTTTTTCACAGCAAAAGAAATGTAATCAGGACAGGGGGTATGGAGGGATCATGGTCAAAATATATTATACTTGTGAACTAAGATGTCCTTATGAAATACAGAACTATGTACTTAATATATGACAGCAAAATTTTTGAAAATGAATATATAAGCATTAATTTTCTATTCAATGAAGCTTTTTGAGTTCAGAAAATGTAAATGACCTCATGAATACATTCACAATTGACATAATGAGCCCCACTTGTTAGCCCCATATTGTATATTTTATTTTATTTTGTGTGGGCATGTATGTGTGCTAGGGTCACATTCATGGAGATTAGATGGAAAGATGTAAGGGTCAACTCTTTCCTTCTACCATGAGTCCAAGGGATTCCACTAACTCTTCAGGCTTGACTGCAATCCTGTTATCACCTAAGCCATATCACTGGCCCCACTATGACCTTATCTCAGAGATAGTTCAAGTAAGGAATCCAATCCTCTGAATATCCTCCTCATTTGTGGGAGGAGAGTAATAATAGAAAGGTTGAGGGCACTGTGTCCACCCCTGTCTAATGGTCATGTGAAACCACAAACCAGATGTGAAGGTCGTATTTGCTAAAGCTGAGATATTTCCTTCTCAGAACACTTCAGGGTATACCTGTGAACAAATCAATTGTAGTCTGTGAAGCATGTTGCAAATGGAGAGCATTAAAAAGCTTTTTCTTGTTTAATTAGCTTTTTTATTCATAATTTATTTGTTTACTTTTGGACATAGACGAACAATGATGGTTTGTTTCTCAAAACTGAAAATGGTTTCAGAGCAGCAGTTCTCAACCTAAGGATCATGACCCCTTTGGGGGTTGAATGACCCTGTCATATGGGCCACCTAAGACCATCTCAAAACACAGATACTGTTCATGTAGATCTCATCCATTTCTCTGTGTCTTTTTTAGGGTACCGTTTTCCAGGTAGCCTCACTGGTGATGTGAGTAGCAGTCCAGTCATCCTTGTTCCACATCTAGCATCTTCCTATGAGTGAGTACATACCATATTTGTCTTTCTGAGTCTGGGTCACCTCACTCAGGATGATTTTTTCTAGATCGATCCATTTGCCTGCAAACCGTATGATGTCATTGTTTTTCTCTGCTGAGTAGTATTCCATTGTGTATATGTGCCACAATTTATTTATCCATTCTTCAGTTGAAGGGCATCTAGGTTGTTTCCAGGTTTTGGCTATTACAAAAAAAGCTGATATGAACATAGCTGAGCAAGTGCTCTTGTGGTATGATTGAGCATTTCTTGGGTATATGCCCAGGAGTGGTATAGCTGGATCTTGGGGGAGATTGATTCTCAACTTTCTAAGAAAGCGCCATATTGATTTCCAAAGTGGTTGTACAAGCTTGCATTCCCACCAGCAGTGAAGGAGAGTTCCCCTAGTTCCACAACCTCTCCAGCATAAAGTGTCTTCAGTGTTTTTGATCTTAGCCATTCTGACTGGCATACGGTGGTATCTCAGAGTTGTTTTGATTTGCATTTCCCTGATGATTAGGGATGTTGAGCAATTCCTTAAATGTCTTTCAGCCATTTGGGTTTCCTCTGTTGAGAATTCTCTGTTTAGTTCTAAAGCCCATTTCTCAATTGGACTGTTGGTCGTTTTGATGTCTAATTTCTTGAGTTCCTTATATATTCTGGATATCAGTCCTCTGTCACCTGTGGGGTTGGTGAAGATCTTTTCCCATTCTGTAGGGTGTCGCTTTGCCTTGTTGACCGTATCCTTTGCTCTACAAAAGCTTCTCAGTTTCAAGAGGTCCCATTGATTGATTGTCAGCCTGGTCATGAGTGGGAACAATGAAGGGCGACAGTCGAGGGAAAGAGAGTGGGAGATCCTAGCTGGATCAAGAAAAGAGAGGGAGAACAAGGAATAGGAGACCATGGTAAATGAAGACCACATGAGAAGGGGAGGAAGCAGAGAGCTAGGGAGGCCCACGGAGATCCACAAAGATACCCCCGCAAAAGACTGCTGGCAATGGTCGAGAGACGGCAGGAACTGACATACTCTGGTGATGGGATGGCCAGACACCTGTTAGTTGTGCCATAAACCCCATCCAAGGTCTGAGGAATCTGGATGCAGACATCCACGGCTGGGCCCCTGGTGGAGCACTGGGAGTCTAATTAGTGAGAAAGAAGAGGGTTTATATGAGCGAGAATTGTTGAAGTCAAGGTTGGATAAAGCACAGGGACAAATAACCAAATGAATGGAAGCACAGGATCTATGAACCAAAGGCTGAGGGGCCCCCAACTGGATCAGGCCCCCTGAATGGGTGAGACAGTCATTTGGCTTGATCTGTTTGGGAGGCAGCTGTGTGTTGGTGCCGGGTCCTGGGCTCGTTGCATGAGTTGGCTGTTTGAATCCTGGGACCTATGCAGGGACGCTTGGCTCGGTCTGGCAGGGGGGGAATGGACCTGCCTGGACTGAGTCTACCAGGTCGACCCCAGTCCTCGGGGGAGACCTTGATCTGGAGGAGGTGGGAATGGGGGGTGGGCTGGGGGGAGGGGGGCGAGAGTGGGAGAACAGGGGAATCTGTGGCTACTATGTTGAACTGAATGGTGTTGTAAAATAAAATTAAAAAAAAAACCAAAAAAAACAAAAAAACACAGATACTTACATTATGATTCATAACAGTAACAAAATTACAGCTATGATGTAGCAATGAAAATAATTTATGCTTCCTCACCACAACATGAGGAACTGTATTAAAGGGTCTCAGCATTAAAAAGGTTGAAAACCACTGTTTTAGAACATTAACTGTTACAGACTGAGAAATTATCAAGTTCTTAATTGTTTTACTTATGGCAAATTTAAAATAATCTTTAATAATGATAACTATCTGGAAGCTAGGAGTGAGTGAAATACTTTCAATAATAAACTGTAAGTATGAACAGAGTATCAGGGTGTGCATGAGAAATATTTGGCTCAGAGTACTGGAGCTGTGGCTGGAATAATTATTACTCTATTTATCTTTATTTGCAAGCACATGGATCATGGCTTTTGTTTCATATTTAATAAATAATTTGATCCTCTGATGATGCATTTACTGTTTTGTTTTCAGTTTTTTTGTTGTTGTTGTTTTTGCTTTTGCTTCTTAAGTTTCAGGTTGGCCTTGTTTCAGTGTAACCCCATGCCTCTGGGAAAACCCTGATCACTCTAACAGTGAATAGGAATTTACTGCTGAAATGGATAGTCAGTGGAGACAAGGCCTCAAAGGATGCATGTAGAATGATGCAAGCATGCTCATCTTGAAAATACGTACCATTTGAAAAGTGCTCTCTAAGTTCTTTTACCCTTACCGTTACTTTACAGGTAATATATCAGTGATTGTTATTTTAAAATGTGATTTGGAGACCG
Source organism: Peromyscus leucopus (assembly GCF_004664715.2). Classification (NCBI taxonomy): domain Eukaryota; kingdom Metazoa; phylum Chordata; class Mammalia; order Rodentia; family Cricetidae; genus Peromyscus; species Peromyscus leucopus. The sequence continues at coordinate 64,038,215 of NC_051066.1, forward strand.
TTTACAAGCTAAACTCAAAATACCACCAAATGGTAGGCATGGATATATGAATGATTTTGTGAAAACATGCTGGCTGCCTTTCCAGGAGTTTTTCTTATACAGAGGACAATTAGTCTGCTTCTCATGCCACAGAATCATTTCCTATTTACTCCATGGGCACATCAAACATCTGTGTTTAATTTTCTTTGAACTCATTGGAAACTACATTTCTATCAAGACATGTTCCCCATGAATGACTGGCTTGTCGAATTCTCTTCTGAGTCCTTGTTCTTCTTTAGAGAAATCCACATGAGACCATCTTTCTGGACCTGAATTTTTGGTCATCTTGGTATGGGATTAGACATTTTACTTGCAAAATGCTTGTGTTTTATTTAGTGTGATTAATAAATAAATGGCTTTTCAAGGTCATGGAAATGGCAACAAACTGAAATTTTAGGTAGTCATAATATTAGTGAGTAGTAAATTTGATCTGATTAATCAGAGATATTATTTATAGTTTTCTTTTAAATTAATTCATCTTTGTTTTGTTTGTGGGCACAATTGTGGCCTCAGGATGGAGAGCCCTAAACCACCAACTGATTTTAGTTTAATTTTCATTAATGTAATTAGAATCAAAATTTAATATGTAAAAAGACTATGATGTCAAGGTTTCAATGGTGAATTGAGAGACCAAGGTAAGTTTCAGTTACTGATTTTGGAACATAACATGTGTAAGACTGAAATGGTAAAGATGAAGGGTGTTAAGTGGGGTATTAAGGATGGATACCAAAGAACTACCAGTCAAGCTCTGGTGATGGTACTTTCATGCCTGGAGACTGAATAGTCATACTAGTGCCTGGTGATTCAATTTAATTTCATGTATTGAATTAAATTATTTAAATCATTATTTGTGGTTTATAGCAATAGAAAATTGACAAAAGCAATAAATTTGTCATCCTTAACCCTATTCATATAAAGATAAAAATCTATATAAATTTTAAAAATAAAATCAAAATAATTGAATTATTTCAAATCTGAAATCTGTGAGGGAGCATAAAATGCATGCTGAGGATGAGGATGAAGGAAGCAGTGAGGAAGTGAGGAATAAAGAAGGGGAGGTTATGAACTTGTTAGGACAGTTCATAAACAGAGGCGTGGCTTATTTGAGGAGCTTAGAAAAATAATCATAGTGAATTATTGAATAGCAATCTGCAAACATTTTATTTTGTTTTGTATCCTTTATAGTCCTCTAAAGCACTACAAGGTAAGATGGAATTGTGGAACTGAAGCATGTAATATTTAATGTCTAGTGTTATAAGCACAATCATGTATCCACCACAGGGAGTTAACCTAGTTTTATGAATCCACTAAGACTTATTTACAGAAACGACAATCAGACAATTACTGCTCTTACTCATGAAGGTCTTTTAGTTTGTTTATTTTTTGAGACAATAGTTCATTATATATTTAATCTGTGCTTCAAACCTGGAATCTCATACTGGGATAATAGGTATGCACCATGATGGCCATATGTCTCTCTCATACTCTTCATAAGAATAAAAACCATACATCATGAATACCTTAATGTTGTATTAATCCATGACATTTTGGTTTCCATTAATATAGCATAGCTTTATTTCTATAGACGTGAGGGTCCAGAAGCTTTTACATTTCTGTAATCATTCAGAAGAAATTATAATAAATTGTATAAAGTTATATTAAAAATTTACAATTCTTTCCAAGTGTTTCTATGTATTCACTGATAAATGAAAGTCAGCATCCTATGTTCAAGGTGGTAAAAAGAGAAATTGCATGAAAATATTCTACATGTGTGTATGTGTGTGTGTGTGTGTGTGTGTGTGTGTGTGTGTGTAAGAAAATAGACATTAAGGAGTATGAGATATAGACAAAAGATTAAGCCACTATTATACTAAATTGATTATTACTTACATCTTTCCTCTTACCCACCAATGTTCAAGGTTTTCCCAAGGGTATTAATCATATAATATTTCTAGGAATATGTGCAAACTAAAATGATGAAGCAAGTTTCCTAAGTTGTCCAAACATACCACCAGAACAGAAAGCAAAAAAAAAAAAATGTATCTGTGAAAGACTTTGTGTAATGGGATCAGTAGAAATGAAAGGCCTGTCAGATTATACTGGCATTATATGGTTTCCACAGTACTAGTTGATGGCATTCACAGGGGTAAAATGTCCAGTGTGTCCAAGGATTACTCATTAAAGTAACATTCTTACAAGACAAAAGTCCAAACCAAAACATAGGATTTTTTAACTTAATTTTTATTTTTGTATTTTGTTTTTAAGAGTTGGAGGGCAGAGACGGGAGAGGAGAAAAAAGAGAAAAGGAGAGGAGAAGGAAACAGAGGAAAGGAGAGGAGGGGAAACCAGGGGAAGAGAGGAGAAGAGAGGATGAAGTTAGATGTGTAGAGGGCAGGTAGGATCTGTGAGGAAATGGGCAAAGGGAAATGTAATCACAATATATTGTATGACAGAATTAAATAAAAAAGAAAGTTACAAAAAATAAAAACATAAAAACAAACTTTTTTTTTCAGATCTCCCAGTTCAGAGTTCCATGTTTTCACCAGCAAATGGAGAATCCAATCAATGTGACTGAATTTATTCTTTTGGGAATCACAAAGACTCCAGAGCTGAAAAAACTGTTCTCTGCTTTGTTTCTAATCATGTACATGGCCACAGTGTTGGGAAATGTACTCATTGTAATAACTATAACTAGAAGCCACAGTCTGAGGTCACCCATGTATTCCTTCCTCACTTCTCTGTCTCTCATAGATGTCACCTATTCATCTGTTACTACTCCCAAGTTGATTGTAGATGGCCTTTCTGAGAGAACAACCATTTCCTTTGAAGGCTGCATGACGCAGCTCTTTGCAGACCATTTCTTTGGTGGTGCAGGGATCATCCTTCTCATTGTGATGGCCTATGACCGCTACATAGCCATCTGTAAGCCCCTACATTACATGACTATCATGACTCCTCGAGTGTGCTCCTGGATGGTGGGTGGTGCTTGTGTAGGGGGATCCATGCATGCAACCATTCAGCTTCTCTTTATGTATCAAATACCATTCTGTGGCCCCAATGTCATTGACCATTTTATGTGTGACTTGTTTCCATTGTTACAACTGGCCTGCATGGACACCCATATCCTGGGTCTCTTAGTCATTCTTAACAGTGGGGTAATGTGTATGACCATTTTCCTTATTCTAATGACTTCATATGTGGTCATCCTGTGCTCCCTGAAGTCTTCCAGCTCTGAAGGAAGGCGCAAAGCTCTCTCCACATGTAGTTCTCACTTCACAGTGGTTGTGCTGTTCTTTGTACCTTGCATCTTCTTGTACATGAGGCCTGTGGTCACTTACCCCATAGATAAGGCAATGGCTGTGTCTGCTATCGTTATTGAGCCAATGTTAAATCCTTTGATCTACACCTTGAGGAATGTAGAGGTGAAAAATGAACTGAGAAAGTTGTGGAAGAAAATGGTGCCTTAAGTGGTATAACCTGATATGGTAAGTACCAAATACTTCCTACAAACTGGGAGAGATCGATCTTTCAGAGTACTGTGATTCCACGTGGAATATAGTAGCAAGAGATATCCTTTAAGTTTATGAACCTGTCCAAGATACCACAGTGAACAACCTATGCATGTCAGGGTCTAGTTCTAGACACAAGCATAGTTTGTACTGCATCTTCCCCAGATATCTCTAGTTATACATTTAAAAACTGCATTTTAACAGTGTGAGCTCCTCCAAGTTTAGAGTCATTTCTTTTATGTTAGCTGGTCAAATATATTCCAAAAATTTGTTTGACTAACTGTGTGTGTTTTTCAAGATATATTCCTATTTGAAACCAAGAGGAAAATAATACTTAACTTTATCTGGTCATTGTCTTCATTTAATCTTTACTCCTGCAGGTACATTTAGCCTGAGAATTTATGATCATGATTTATAATTTAGAAATATTTCTGAGAGGCTGGGGAAATAATGTGCTAGCCATGACAGCATAAGGATCTGATTTTTCCACAGAATGCCAGCAAATACCTGGGCAAAGTGGCATAGTTTTTGTTCTTTTATTCCCAGAGTTGTTGGGGTAAAGAGAGGCCATGCAGATTCCTGCAACTTTCTGGTCAGCTAGCCTAGCCAAATTGGTGAGTTTTAGGTTAAGCAGAGACAGTCACTCTAAAATCTTTCACACACACACACACACACACACACACACACACACACACACACACACTTTTTATGTTGTCTTCTGTCTAACTGTAATTCTTATCATAGCAGAAATTGTATTTGTCCTTTTATGCTAACAGCACTCTGATTATTAACATTACCTAGTAACCTAATATGTACTCAATAAATATTTTAAAGGATATAAATAAAAATCAAACTTACCAGATTAAAAATTTGTAAATAAACCTAAAGAACAAGGTAGAGAAGATGGGTACATAAAGCTCTTTGGGAGTTGAAATCCTTCTAATGTGAATGCTTCCAGGTGTACCTTTGGAAAAATCTGTTTAATAGAGTACTATTCTGATACAGAGGATGTCACAATATCACAATTCACATCTAGTTATGCCACTTTTTAAAGAAACAACTTGTATACTACCAGAATCAGGCACATCATCCATTTGCCATTATGTAGAGATTGAAGTACCAGCCCTCAGCCTCTATGCAAGGTCCTCTGAGAAATGATTTCAGGAGCAAGGGAAAAGTGAAAGATTTCTATAATAACTTCACATACATGTGCCAATGCTCTTCATTCTATATGCTCTTTATTCTCCTGCTCTTTGTTGCTTCTACATTCTACATTCTTATTCCCTTCTCTTCCTGCCATTATAAAATCTCTAGCATATATACATGCATTCATTAGCAATGTGTTAGTAATCAAAAAGGTTACAAGGTCATATCTCAGGAACACAGGCATTTTTTGAAAATATGATAAAAGTCACATGTAGCAAAGACTTGGTCAGCTTAATTAGTGACTGACAGCAGCTGCAGGTTGTAAAAAGTTTTGGCTATCTCTTAAAGGGAAAGTTACAAGGGTTATAAAAGGAAGAAACTGAACCAATGAGAGATTTAAGGAAGAGGCAAAGAATATGTTGACTATTTTATGAGATTAATAATATAAACAGCTGGTCTACTAAGCCTAAAATCTTGCATTAAAAACTGATGTAGAAATAAATACAAAATGTTAATTTTTTTTTGAATCAGAGTGGGGAGGTGCCAGTAGAGGAAGCTTAGGGCAACATAGATGCTAAATTGTTCTCTTAAAGGACTAAGATATGACAAGTCCAGACACTTGCACTATCATTTCTAGTTTGCTGTAATTCTTCTGAAGGGTTTTCATCCAACAAGACCAGGCACCTGCAATTCCATTCTGTGAAAGTTCCACAAGAACACTATGCTTGGCCAATTTGCCTTGTCAGTGGCTAAGGATGGAGAACAAGACTTCTAAGTGTCTACAGTCCACATGGAACAATAGACCTAGTTATGATGTATATTTTAGTATATTTCTATTCATCAAAGTTATACAGCTAAATGAGAAAACATCTTTTTGATCATACACAATTATGTGTGCCCATAAGACTGAGGTGTAATCATAAGATTACATGTACACATTACATGGAAATTCATGATAAATGGGGAGATATCATAGTTGTTCTTAAGGAAGGAATGCAGTTCTTAGGGAAGAAATAAAGTGGCACATGAAAGAAATGTAGAAAAGGAGCAACTAGTCATTTATAATCAGTAATGGCCTTGCCAGGTGGGGCTTCCCATCAAAAGAATCATTCATTTGGTAGGTTGACATATGAACACCACTTATCACCTGCTGTATACTCTCAGGGCCCTAGACACAATTACATAGATAAGAACAGTTCTGACTATTTATACTGAAATTATGAATGAGCTATTAGTTTCCAAAATTGTCTTATCCTGTATATTCCTTAGATCTAGTAAATTAATAAAGATTAGTTAATTCACCAACCATATTTTTACCACCAGGAATATGTTCCTTATTTTTTTTTTTTTTTGTTGTTAAACAGTTTAAATTTTATTGACCTCCCAGTTTTTAAAAAAAAAAAAATTAAAGGTCACACCTCTAGGTCGATGTACTATATACAGATCGTGCAGAATGAGTATGAAGAGATACAAATGAGTCATGCCCAAAAGATTGACTAGAGTACAGAGTCATCTTCATAAATACATATAAAATCCTTATGAAGACAGAAGGGACTGCCAGGTTTTCTGAGACACTTTCCAAAGTTATTCAAGGCACAAAATATACACCACTGTGAATATACACACTCTAGGCTTTGTGCCTCTGATTTGGCTCCATGACTATCATAAAACTAAATATACTGAATGAGATTCTGTTTCTCAGGTGAAAAAGCCAGACCTATAAACATCAAGTAGATAATTACTCCAAAATATGGAGAATACAAATACAAGCACTTTATTTTAAAAAGCAAACACAAAAGATCGTGTAAATCCAAAAGTGTTAACTGCTTCCAAGCTTCCATTTTGGATCATTTAGTACCTATACAAGTTTGTTCCCAGGAGCTTATTATGCATCACTTGTCTCTACTAAGGAAAATGATTCTAAAAATTAACATGGTTTTCAGTATTTAAAATCTCACTATTTATATAAAAGTCTAGAGAGACCAATAATATCCGATAGCTTCAAAAGATAAACTAAGATAAGACTCTTAGGTGTAATCAACTTTACCAATGTTTGTCCAGGTCTGTTTAATATATACACAAGGAAAATATACTCACTATAATTTCTTATAAAATAGCAAGTAGGGAGTAGATGTAGGAGATGTAGAAGGGGAAAGAGAATTCAAAAAGTCCTTCTCTTCTGTGACTTTTACTTCAGAGTCATCAAAGAGCAACCATTTCCCCTCGTACTCCTTTAAGCTTTGCACTACATAGGAAATTTTGTTCTCAAATCCATTCATGTTAATGCCTGTTTGGTCACTGGATTCCTTGTTCCTGTCGGATTCGTGGGTCCCATTTGTATCATTAGTTTCAGAATTTCTATTTTCAGCCAACGCTGTCCCGGCAACTTTATCAGGATTAGACGCTTTGTTGTACAGTTCATAATCTGCTTTGCTCTTTTGTCCTCCAAGAAGTCCAACAGCTTCTACATTTTTTTTGTTCAAAACTTTACTTGGCTGGGCATTTCCACCAACTCTAATTGACACTTCATCACCGTAATTTTCAGCCATCCCCCTTGCTTCCTCCTCATTCAATGGCTCTGGCTTACCTAGTTCACACATCTGGTCAACCACAAAATTCCCTTTATCTAGTTCTAGACTGTTAAGGTCAGTGACTTTCACAGAAGCAGTGTAGTGCCCACTACTAATAGTAATGCCACTGTGCATCACAACAGCAAATAATCCATAGCTGTCATTAGTCGGCTTTGTACTCCATTCTTCTAGTGACAGTTTAAGAGGTGTCAATAAAGGAGTGTTGATCTTGGAAAGTCCACCACCATAACAATCAAACTCCAAGCCACTAGCAGCAAAGCACTTCAGATGGATAGTGATAACTTCAGGCATTTTATCAAATAAGAGACTTCGCTCTGCTTCTGTATAATGATGGCAATTTTCACAAAAATATTTATCTTCCCCTACAATTCTCTCCACTGAAGCAAACTGTGAAATTGCCCATCTTAAGGTCTTCATTTCTGTTTTTGGCTCTGGAGAAATTTCAGAGCTCTCCTCAACTTTAGAAAGCTCATCTTCTTGTACCGGGACACTAATATCCTGAAAATCTTCTCTTCTTTCTGTTAAGCTTTCACATTCCAAACAGCGAGTCCTTAATACTAGCTGACCTTGAAATAATTTCTCTACGAGTTCAAAACCAACTTGTTCTGCACCTTTGTTTATGGGCTTAACTTCACTAACGTGCACAGGTTTAACACTGCTTCCTGGAGATTCGAGAATACCACCATTGGCTGTGTTCTCACTTTCGTTCTTCCCTAAGTCCTCTTCCAGGTCATACTCGTTCTCTTTAGGTTGTCCTTTGGATCGCTGGTTTGTTGTTATTTTCCCCAGACTACAGAACTTAGAAAGAATGCTGGGCTGCTTAGTTGTAGACTTTAGCCAATTGATTTTAACTTTTGATTTCTTTTGAGAGGGTCTTGCACTCTCATTTTCAGAAACACACTTGGGGATGATTTTAGAAATCTCAACTGTGTCACCTGTAGCTTTTCTTTTTGATCTAGTTTGTCTCTGGTTCTCTTCCAATGACTGGGGTTCCTTGGACAATTTAACTTTTTTCTTCAGGTTACCAGACTCACTGTCACTTTTTCTTTTCCAGTTTCCTTTTGGAAGTTTTTCTTTAAAGTCCTCCAAATTCCTCATACTGTCCATCTCCGTGTTGTTGACTCCACTCATCTCCTCTTTCTGATGAGATTTTTCTTCTACCTTAGTAGATAATTCAGCCAAGTTTTTCACTTCTTCTTTTTTTAGGAGTTGACATGTTTCTTGAATGTTTCCCAGAATACACTGTAGCACTTCCTGTGCATCATGCTGTAGATATCCTTCATACATAGGGTTGAGTTCCCTGAGTGTGTTAAGCAGTCGCCTTGGCTGTGTAGCAAGTTCATCTGTATATTTCTCTGGATTTAAGAGAAAACTAGCTTGAAGCTGTTCAACTGAAATTATTAAGGACTGTAAACTGCATATAAGCTCATAACTTGCCAAAGGATCTTCTTTGCAGCTTCCCTTATCTTTCTGATTAGAGTCATCCTTCAGAGCTTCTTTCTTCCTTGAAATAATATTAAATAAGTGCTTCACTCCAGACTTAAAACCAGGACAAAAGTATAACACCTGAAGAATACTATTCAGATAGCAAGTGTTGCCAAGATTATTCAGTCCCACAAATGGTAACAGGTTTTCTCTCTTCTCACAGTTTATTGGTGAGGATTGTGCCGCAGGAACAACTTGGTCAATCTCAGCTCCTCTGTATTCAGAAGCTTTTTCTTCATTTTCTTGAGAATCGGTGAAATCTAAAGCTCTTTTAGTTTCCTTTTTCTGAAAAAACTTCAAAGAAAGTCTGTTCTTCTTCGATGGACTACCTCTTGAAAGCCCATTACTTTCACTAGGTATGACACCAGGCATTTTCTTTTAAAATTGCAAGGAGTTGACGAGAATTAACTTATAGAAGGCAGCTGTAATCACCAATTAAATCCGGTCATGGCCCTGAGCAAGTCCGCGGCGCCGCCGCCGCCGGGGAGACCAGCCGGGCAGAGGGCGGGCGCGACAGGTGAGCCCCGCCGCCGTCCCGGGAGAGGGGTCGCTGGTGGGTGCCTCCCGCGCGGGAGTGACCATTCGTCCGCCGAGCGGGAGCCGGGCCGCCGCTCGGTCCTGCCCGCCGCGGCCCCACTACATCCCGGCGCAGCCCGGCCGCGAAGGCTACGGCGCACGGCGGTGGCGGCGCTCCCGAGCCGCAGGGTCCCCCGCTCGGCCACCGAGGGGGAACTTGGCGCCATGTTCCTTATTTTTAATACTCCAACTTCTAAAACAAGTTTTGATCTCAAGCTTTCAAAAACAAAATAAAATAAAATTTAAAAACCTTGAAAATAAAATGTGACCCAGCAATACCTCTCCTTGGCATATTCCCAAATGACTTGACATCTTACTCCATAGACACTTGCTCAGTCATACTCATTGCCACCCTATTCACAATAGTTGGAGTTGGAAACAGCTTAAATTTCCTTCAACAGGTGAATGGATAATAAAAATGTGGTACATATACACAGTGGAATACTATTCAGTTATAAAGTAAAATAAAATCATGAAATTTGCAGGTAAATAGATGGACCTAGAAGAGATTATATTGAATGACTTAACTCAGACCCAGAAAGATAAACACCACACATATTCCTCCATCTTGTAGTTCCTGGTTCGAAATCCTCTGATATGAGTATACAACATGGAGTAACCACAAAATGAGGAAAGTATAAAGCGACCATGGAGGTGAGGTGGGAGAGGAATGGATACAGATAATAGGATTGGAGAAACTGAGCGACAGAAAGGAATTGCCCACTGGGGAGGGAAAAAGTGATAGCAATATAGAAGGAGAGGTGAGAACAAATAGCACAACAGTGATTTGATAGAGTCTAAGGATTCATATCATGTTATATTTATATTTAACATTATACATAATATGTGTATGAATATATACATACATAATACTGTATGTAATATATGCATATATGTGTGTATGTATGTATATATAGATAGATATATGGATAGAGAGATCATAGATAGATAGATAGATGATAGATAGATAGATAGATTGATAGATAGATAGAATATATGGCTATATAGAAGTTAAACCACTTGTGCTGACAATGTTCCCAAAAGGAATCATAAACTAACACTAGCACCAGTACCAGCCATGAGAAATCTTGTGAATGGTTGGTCATTGTGGCTGAAACAACTCCCAAAAGCAAAAGATATGCATCATTGATCTAGCCCTAGGTTGTCTCTTAGAGATTGAGGGTGGGTCCCTTTCACTGAAGACATCGCCCACTTAGGGCACAACTCTGATTTTTCAAGCTGCCTCTGACCTCAAAGCTTCTTTCTTGAAGTACAACCATGATTCTAAAAAACGTGGGACTGACCTAGGTCTGCAAACATGTTATAGTTGTGTAGCATGGTCCTCTTCTGGGACTCCTAACAGTGAAAAAAGGGGCTGTCTCCAACTATTTTACTGGCTTTTGGGACTCTACTGTTTATACTGGGTTGCTTTACCCAGCTTTAATGGATGGAGAGGTGCTTAGTCTTACTACAGTTTGATACTTCATTCTTTACTGATATTCATGAGAAACCTGTCCTTTCCTAAATAGAAAAAAAAACCCAGAAATGAAGGAGTGAATTGGGGGTGAGAACAGAGAGAGGTGGGGGCAGGTACTGGGAAGAAGGAGGGGAAATTGTAGCCAGGCCACAAAATAAATAAATAAATTTATAATAAAAAAAACTATGCAAGCTGCTAAGAGAGTCAGGCAATTAAACAGTCTTACCCAGATGCAAATATATAAGCCACAATTAAAAGCATTGCAAAAATATGCCTAAAGGTATAAACTTGTATGCATGGCCATACAAGTTTAAGAAATGTTCTTCAAGATGTACACAAAAAAAAGTAAGGACATTTAATGTTGAATGGGAGATCCTGAAAAGGAAACATCAAGGTGAAGTCATTGAACCCTTAGCTTGTGAGGGTTTATTTTGCCTAAGAAAATGGCTTCCCTTCTTGAGTGGTAAATATATCTCCACTTTTTCTCCTTCCATCATAGCTCTCTTTACTTGTGGTGGTTTGAATTAGAATGTCCCCCATGGGCTCATATGCTTGAATACTTGGTCCAAGTTGATGGAGTTGTTCAGGAAGGATTACATGATGTGGGCTCTTTGGAGGAGGTGTGTCTATAGGAGTAGGCTCTGAGGTTTCAGAAGCCTACTCTGCCATGTACTTGAATTCTCAGATAACTCAACGTAATGTAATATGAAACACAGATTATTCTTCTGTGCAAGATGAAACATGAGCTGCTTGCAATGGCTTGAGACTATAGTCCCAGCCACTTGAGAGGATGGAGCAGCATCACTATGAGTTTGAGGTTAGGCTGATAACAGTGAGATTTTGTTACAACAAACAAACAACAGAGAGAGGAGAGAGAGACGAGAGACAGAGAGACAGAGACAGAGAGACAGAGAGAGACAGAGAGAGAGACAGAGACAGACCGACAGAGAGAGACAAAGAGAGAGACAAAAAGAGAGACAGAAAGAAAGAAAGAAAGAGAGAGAGAGAGAGAGAGAGAGAGAGAGAGAGAGAGAGAGAGAGGAAGGAAGAAGGAAAGAAGGAAGGAAGAAGAAGGAAGGAAGGAAGAAAGAAGGAAGAAGGAAGGAAGGAAGGAAGGCAAAAGCAAACCCAAATAATGAGACATGGTCCCTCAATTTCTGGATACTCTGTGGTGTAGAGAAATCTTAAATTAGGCAGCAACAGGACAAATGAAACAGCAGAAATTGGATTTAAATTTTATGTCTTCTTAGTTACAATATCCTGGGTAAGCAAAATAAACTAGACTAATGTCCCAGTTGGAAAAAAGATATAATTATATCATAAACTTACTATGTAGTAAATATAGATGTGGCTTAAAAAATAAACCATGAACAATGTATATTGTCTTTCAATACTGAATTTAGACCAGATAGTGAATGTTCTTTAAGTAAAGCTGGTCATGTACTATTAATTATCTTTGTAAAATAAATAAGTTGGTATTTCTAAATTCTCCTGAGAGTAAAAGTGAGAAATTCTCAGAGGATTATGAGGAGTTCACATAGTTCAAATTCTCAAGTGTTTTCCTAACTGCTTTTTTTCTATCCCTCTTTCACAAGTTAGAAGGAGACACAGTCTTCTTAAGGGCTCATCTAAAAGCTGCTCCTAGGAAAGAACAGCCTGTCTGGGTGAGTTGTCAAATGTGAAGTTCTGTGGGACCAAGTCAAGACCAAGTCTTAAGGCAGAGCATCCTGAGTTTGTGTTGCTCATATGTGTTCTTCCTGGAGTACAGGCTTCAGTTCTCCATGTCTCATTTTTCTATAACAAAACAAGAACAGTAAATTATGGGTAGTATTTCGCAGAGTTTTGTAGTTCACTGTGTTATCCCCATTCCTCATGAGGAAAGTAAGATACAGTTTCCTATTTTCAGAGTTTGTGTTAATCCTAAAACCATGAATAGGAAAAGAAGATTAGCAAAGTGCTATGGGAACATGCACAAAAGAAATAAACTTCCACTGGAAACAACTTCTAACCTGAGAATAGTATACATTATTGGAGAGAATATTAAATACAGATGATAATATACAAAAGTATATTTCCCTATTTACAATACATAATATACAATATACAAATAATAATATACAAAAGTCATTTCCATATTTTTATTTATATAAAAGTTTTCACATTCATATTTTTCTTTAAAAAATGTATAGTTTAGTAGTGTATTAGTGAGTACATTGATACCAATGAAAGGATTTGATAAAATGTTCCATTTTTGCTTGGAAATGTACTGCCAACTGATGTGTGTGTGTGTATTTTATATATATATATATATATATACTTATATTATCTGTATAATACATATATCATCTATACATGTTACATTATATATTATACACATCATATCCGTCTATGTATCATATAGATCTTTTAAATATATATAAATATATAATTATATCCTATAAGCACACAACCATATATACATATATATGTATGTACAGATTGCTGTATGAAAAGGAATTAATGCCGGGCTGTGGTGGTGCACGCCTTTAATCCCAGCACTTGGGAGGCAGAGGCAGGCGGATCTCTGTGAGTTCGAGGCCAGCCTGGGCTACCAAGTGAGTTCCAGGAAAGGCGCAAAGCTACACAGAGAAACCCTGTCTCGAAAAAAAAAGAAAAGGAATTAATGAAAACACCATAATAATTGGAGGAAGATGCAGGTTCATGAAAGGAACCAAACTAAAGCTACCTTTCTCCCCAAGGGTCATGATAATCTTATTTGATGAAATACAGAAAATAATTGGAGCCTTATTTTTCCACAATTATATTTTTTTGGGAGAGTTGTTTGTGTTTTGATGTAAAAAAAAGTAAAATGATTATTCTAGACTGGGAAGTTAGAATACAGTTTCCTAATTTTAGTGCTCATTTTGCTTCTGGCTAAAAATCGTCTGGTATTATTAGAAGAGAATGAGGGCAGTGAGTAACTCGGATTTTACAGAGGAGAAAAACAATTTATTAGTGAAGGAGAAAAAAATAGGTTTAAAGGGAAAAAAATACCAGAGAGAGACAACCCTTGTAAGTACATGCATTTCTTTGTTTCAGAAAATCCCATGTGGCATTCACATTAGAAATCTAATTATTTGTTACAAATACTGTCTCTTAACTATGTAGTGAAAAAAAATTAACTAGTGAGTCTGCTGTGTATATATGCATATGTTAAATATTTTTATCAACAATCATGCTGTTAAGAAAACATAAAAGGACACATTTAATGAATAAAACAGAGGCCAATGAATGATAGACAGATACACTATTCTCTTATTAGCTTGGGGGTTTTGAGTAGCAAGCCTAGATATGGCCATAGACGACATTCAGTATTAACAGTCAGGAGGTCATATCTTCTGTTTTTACAGTAGGTAGTGATAATGCAACTCTTCTAAAAATTTCAGCACAAGTTAAATAGCTTATATGACAACTGCCTTCTTTATACTTACTTTGTTCTGATGAGTGAACTTTTCTCCCTGTCACTCTCAAAGTGTCTCATCTTCATTCATTTTAGAAAAAAAAATTCATTTTTTTTGTGGTTAACCACATTTTATGAAATATGTTTGCTCTTCATTTCAACATAAGGCTATCTTTGAAGACTACTAAATAATACTGAATAGGCTACTCACATTCTCTGTTTTATTTTTTCCACAAGAATACAAACATTAAGATTCAATGTCAACATAAGGATAAATGAATCTTGCACTTGGTAAATCCTAATGCAAATGTTTGCTATATAGGTGGAGGTTTCTACACTAGATTGTCTCAGTAAATGACAATAGTTTCTTCTGTTGATACAAAGTTAAAACTTGGTAATAAGTTTTTTCTTGTAAAAACTCATGTTAAACAAATTTTGTAGAAATATTTTTTATCGCTACAGTCTTGGTCTAAGACACCACCATCTTCTTTCAAATGATTATGAAGATATATCTCAATTGGTCAGCATCTCCTATCATTCATATCCCGTTCTCTGTACAGAACAGTTCATAAGGCAGTTAAGTCAGATTATGTCATTCTCCTGTGTAAAATTTGGCAATGATTAATGTGTCATATTTAATAAAAACCATGCTCTATACAATGGTCTAAAGCCCTGCAAGGTCTGCAACCTTGTCCTTGGTTACTCTGCCCAGGCCCGCGCCCCACCCCCAGGTCATGGACCCTACTGTCCACAGGGGTTTTGTTCGATGATCTTTCTATCTGAAGCCTTATTTTAGATGCTATCTTAGCTCCCTCTCCACTGTCTTTCATATAAGTTATGAATTCCATCTTAATGGAGTTCTCTAACTACTGTATTGAACATAATTGTTTACTTATGAACCTGTATTTGGTTTATCTTGCCACATCATTTTCAAGACAAGTACTATAAACAGATATGTTATATAATTCTATTTCTTCATTTCCTATCTCCTTTCTCTATGAAGAAAGGAAAAGGCTTGATTTGTACTTCCTACTACTGTACATTCATTTACTAGAGATAATTAATAAATATGTAGAAATGACCCTATAAATTAACTACTGAATAAATCTTAACACCACATTACATATAACTATTAGCATGTGCATGTGCACACACATGGACAAGCATGCACCCCATCTACAAACTGATATAATTTACTTAAGAAATCATTTCATACTCATTGATAAGCATGCATATCCTAGCTAGGAATTGATAGGAATTAAATTGAGAGATTCAAAAACAATTCTTCAATTGTATATTTTGTTGACACTTGACTTCAAATAAGACTTTGAGGTTAATTCTAATTTCTTTTCATAAAATAGAAGGAATAGTGTGTTTCTTTCTTCTGCATACAATGCAACAAAATAATTCACATTATTAAAATGTTTTCTTCTAAAAAAAAAAAAAAAAAGCCGGTGGTGGCGCACGCCTTTAATCCAGCACTCGGAGGCAGAGGCAGCGGATCTCTGTGAGTTCGAGGCAGCTGGGCTACCAAGTGAGTTCAGAAAGGCGCAAAGCTACATAGAGAAACCTGTCTCGAAAAAAAAAAAAAAAAAAAAAAAAAAAGTTTTCTTCTTATCTGAAAACTATAAAATAAGTTTCTCATCAATTTTCCTACTAAGATTCTTTTTTTTTTTCCAGGCTAACCTAGCACTTTTAAGCTTCCCAGCATCATGAGAGAAATGAGAGAAAACAGAATGAATGTGACTGAATTCATCTTCATGGGACTGACACAGAATCCTCAGCTGCAGAGAGTTCTACTTTTCGTTTTACTTATCACCTACGTCATCACTGTCACAGGAAACCTGCTCATTGTGTGTACCATAGTCTGTAGCCAGACTTTAAACTCCCCAATGTACTTCTTCCTGACTTTTTCATCTCTGATAGATGCGTGCTATTCTTCCTGCACAATCCCTAAAATGATGGTAGATTTGCTATTAGGGACAAAAACCATCTCATTCAATGGCTGCATGATACAACTTTTTGTTGAACATTTCTTAGGAGCTTCAGAGATTGTCCTCCTTGTGGTCATGGCCTATGACCGCTATGTGGCCATCTGTAGACCTCTGCACTATGTGACCAGGATGAACCACCACACTTGCTGTCTCCTAGTGGGAATGTGTTGGATAGTGGGTTTTCTACATTCCTTTGGGCAGATACTTGTTACTCTCTGGATCCCTTTCTGTGGCCCCAATGTCTTGGATCACTTCTTCTGTGACATCTTCCCCCTGCTACAACTGGCCTGTGCTGACACTTTCCTCCTTGGTCTCCTAGTTGCTGCCAATGGTGGTGTAATTCCTGTGATCACCTTCACGATGCTGTTGATGTCCTATGTGGTCATTCTGTGCTCCTTGAGGACACACAGCTCTGCGGGGAGGAAAAAGGCCCTCTCTACCTGTGGCTCCCACATCACAGTCGTTGTAATGTTTTTTGTGCCGTGCATTTTTATGTATATGCGACCGGTGACAACCTTTCCCATGGATAAAGCAATAGCAGTGTTTTATATTATTGTCACACCCATGTTAAATCCGGTTATCTACACAGTAAGGAATGCAGAGGTAAAAAATGCTATTAAAATGCTATTAAAAAGAATGCAATTTTGAATAATAATTGACATATTATGACTATTTTTTCTTTCCATGTCTATTGCAGTTTTGTATTTCATCACAATAGCCTCCTTTATATATGAGTGATAAATTTCAAGGCCTTCAGAGGATGCCAGAATCTATTAATATTATGATGTTACATATGCTTATTTCTATATACATTGGTGACTAAGTTCTATTATAAATTAAGCACACTACAAAATTAACAAATATTAATGACATAAGTATAACAAGATATTATAATACAATTTTGTACTTTGGAGATATTAAGTAAAATAAAGGTGACTTGAAAAAAAATGGTCACCGTGATACCATGATAATGTTGTAACCTCAGTACCTATTAAATGTTGAGGTTGAGTGGAGGATATAATAGGGATATACTGGGTCAATGTATAATTATTGTCCTATAAGTGGCCCAATGGGATGATGTGAGGTTTTGCAGACATCTCTGTGATCCTCACACCATGCAGAGCGATGATCAACGGGAGATAAGGAGGCAGTTTGGTTCAAAGCAACTTAGTAGCTGGTGTTGTTTCATATTTGGGAGTCTGACCTCAAGTAGTTTATTTTAGGCATGTTTAAACATAGCAAAACTTGGTGAAAAATGTATTCTGGTAATAATTAATTCAGCCCCATGCTCCTAACAAAGCAAACATAAATCTCTTTGGGGAACAATGTAAGCTAAATACAGATCATACATGACCACATTGAAACTCTTTGTAAAGTCCATAAATATCAGACCTCTACACTGAATAGGAAAAATAAATTTACAATAAGGGTTGGAGGAGGATTCAGTGCAAGAAGAGTTTCTAGTCACAGAGATATAGAAAAGGTCACCAGGCTCGTAAACACATCTGCTCCCAGCCTTCTGGGCAGATAATAGGTATAGCATCTCTTCCTTTGAATGAACAACACCACATGCTTAACATTCCAGGGTCCCCTAGTACTCATTGTTTAGCACAAAGACCTCATTCCCTCCTATAAGGTTTCCTTATGATACAAAGGATGTCATACAAGTTAAAATTAATGATTTTTTTTATTTTTGAAATTTTATGTTTATAATTTTGCATCATGTTTGACCATGGAATCATGGGTAAATACATTTTATTAGGCTTTGAATTTTTTCTTAGACCTACTAATAAACTCTTACAGCTCAATTTAAATGAAGAAACTAATATGATTATTTCTGTTTCATAAATGAGTGAAAATGAATTCAGAAAAGTTAAATAACTGGCGAAAGAATGGATGGTGATCACAAAATATCAAGCTAACAACCACAACGTATATGCCAGCCAATAATCTAGCACAGACCCATGCCGCTTCAGTCTCTGTGAGCCCCTATGAGCCCTGCTTAGTTGAAGTCTGTGGGCCATGTTCTCCTGGTGTCTTCAACTCCTCTAGCTCCTGCATTTTCCCCTCTTTCTTCCACTGGGTTTCCTGAGCTCTGGTGGATAGAGGTGGGGACCCAGTGGAGAGCTGGCTTTTTCAGATCACAGAGATGATATCAATTGGAATTAGGTGACATTAAAATTACTTGCAAATAAAATATGTTTCTGTTAATCTAAGACACTATTAAATTGTAATAATTGAAACAACCAATAAATGCTTGGTCATTAGCTCAGGCATGTTCATGTTACCAACTAGTTCTTTCAACTTAATTCATTTCTATTAATCTATGTGCTGCTCCAGGACTCGTGGCTTTTACTTCTATACCATTTTCTATGTCTGACCCTTTCTCCATCTGGCTGGTGACTCTTTGATTCCAACCTTCCTCATTCCATCATTCTCAGTTTGGCTTTCTCACCTAACTTTATCCTGTTCAGCTATTGGCCAATCAGCTTGCTTATTAAACCAATCATAATAACATATGTGAACACACAGTGTACAGAATAATTATTCCACATCATTTCCCACTTTTTGTCTAGTTAAAAAGGAAAGTTCAAACTTTAACATAGTAAAATTATATACAACAAAAAAGTTATCAAGTAAGAATTACAGTTATAATATCCAGTCTATTCGTATTTGGCAAAATTAGAGAAAATACTTTATTATCTATCTTATCTTGGTGACTTTAAAATTTTATATCTAATTTGATTTTTATCATAACTAAGGAAAACTAAAAGTTTAACTATTTAATCTTTAATTCCATCAAAGATCCCAGAAAGATGAAATGTTACCTAATAACAGGAATATCAAGTTGCCTGGACAGTCACAGAAAGTTCCTCTGTAATGTTGGGGCATCCAACTCTGGTCTACAGCATATCTGGTAGACTTTCCTGTGAAACAAGGAAATTGAAAGGACTGTTCTACCTTGTCCTGGAAAAGTTGAGCAGTCACCTTTCTTGTGTTCTGCTGGTCCAGTTTGGACAGTAGCTGTCAGCAATTGAGGCAAGGGATTTTCTTTGCCCACATGGCTAGCTTTGGCCATAAAGAAAACAAACTCCATGTGGAGTATTTTCAATGCCCAAAATCTTCTCTGAAATAGATTATATAGCTGTCTGGGAGATCAGCCTCCAGGTAGCTCAGGGCTTGAAAAGAATCCACAGCATCAGCATATGCTAAGACTTTTCTATCTGCGGGTATTAGGGTAAGTACACTCACACATTCCTTGATTATTTCCTTCTTTATTTTCCATTCTGTTCTCATCATGTCTTTCTATAGCTTATATACCCCAACTCTTTCAGGCAATACAGGAGTCACAAAGATGTTACATTCCATTTTTAACTGAATGATTATAGGTAAGAACATATTTTTTATATCCCATACATGATTAAAAAGTCATCCTGACAACCCACAGATAATATATCTAAGTAACTTGTCACAGATTAATAGATCATGAGCAAGCAAGGAGTATATTTTTCTCAGACAACACTTTTGTTAATAGGCTATAAATTGCAGTTACAAAGAAAGAATCAATCATTTTATTATCTATATTGAAAGGTAATCTTGTACAGAGTAACAAACCTACACTTTTATACATCAAGAACAGTCAGTCAGCTGAAATATTCAGGGTGCATACCCGTATCAGAAAACGTATGTCAGGAATGGGTGCAAGGAATTACCAAGTGGGCTGTTTTGTGTTTACAACCCTAGCCTAATGAATCAGACAGCTCAACTATGTGTCTTTGTGAACTTCAGATTGTTTTTGTGGGGTTTTTTATCTTAAAAAACATTAACAAGTCATCTGGTGTAACCTGAAGTTATTTTGGGGTTTTGTTTCAGCTAATGGTGCACAACAAAACCTGCGACTGCATCTCTTCAGTATCAAGAGAATTAGAACCAGCCTGGCTCCTGGAAACACAACTCTTCTTCTTAACATTAACCTGAGCTGTGACCTAAAGAAGCTCCTTATGTGAAACTTGTAGATCCTTGCTATAAAACATATCCTTGTATTTATTTGTATGCATCAAAACCCTGTATAAGCTATCATTATCAATTAGACAGTACAATTTAGGGAGGAATTATTTTCATGATAATCCACAGACAAAAATACCCAGTAAAATGGGATGGTTCCATGAGATAAATACACTACATCACACACAGGCAATGGGGATCTCTCCAAACTCATTAGTACCATGCTCATCACCAGAGAAAGATAGCCACAGCAAATATGTAAAGGTACAGCAGAAGTTAAAGATATGCTGGAGTCTGTAGCCTGTGGCCTTGCCTAAATGAGATTCACTTATCAGAGAGTTTCCTCCTGGTGGACTGATACCTTGAACTTCAATTGCCACCTGCTGCTCCTCTAACATGTCTACTGGAATATCCTCTCATTGTGTTTATTCAATGAACCACATGAATCTCCCTCTAGGCAGAGCATACTGCAGATCACAAACATGTGAAGATGACTGGAAGAGGAATAGAATAATCAATCATCCAATGATTCCCAAATTAATAAGAATACTCCATAAAGAGTTATTTTGAACAAAATTTTTGACTGATTTTGTAAAGTAACTAGCCACCTCTTCTGCAGAGGATAACAGTAGCACAGAATGACTAATAACACTAATCTGGAAATGGAGGGTGTGTATATTTATAACAGGCTGAGAACCATTCCACGCACCTTGAGGTGTTCTTATACTTGTTTCCAGAACATCTCTGAGCCATTAAAAGGCAGAGGAGTATGTAGTGGATAGCTGTTTCAGCTTTGACCTGGAAGTAGTACTCCCAGTAAGGTCTCCTGTAACTGTCATGCCTACCTATGGCCTACCCCTGAGGTGGGGCCAAGATAGGAGCGCTTAAGACCTGAGATCTGGATATGCCATCTCTCTTGGTTCCTGGTGATCCTGGATGCTGGATGGTAGACCACATTGAGTTCTCCAGAAAACCCAACTGGACTCCATCTCACCTCTCTCAGATCCTGTAACCAACCCCTTTACTAACTATAAGTTACCCCCCAAAATAAACCTCCTTTTTAACTACATGAAGTTGCCTTAATGAATCCTCCAATAGGCGTAACAAGTTTATTTATAGTTAATATGACATAATGTTGTTAAATGTGTCTTAGTATTTTTAATCTGAGCCCCCATATAAAGAATGATTTCTTCTAATGCATTAGCTCTATGTGTTAGTCTTCAATCAATCTTTCTGAGTAACCAGTGATAATGAAATACTTATAAATGAAGAGTTTGCCTGATTAATGGTGTGCACATGCTGAACCAAAGCTGTAGCTGAAGCTGACACAGTTCTCAAAATTGTAATCAAAGCAATCAATGAATCATTTTGTCTATGGGAGGGAAGCAGCAGCCTGTTTCAATGCATATATAGCAAGATCCTCATGCCAGATTAACTGACAAAAGTACATATGGAAAATGTCTGATTACAATATACATATCAGCATCACAGGCAGGATTTACACAATTAGTGATAGAACATTTATTTAAGGACAGTCCAGCCCCTGGGATGGAGAGTTCGAGATAAAGGGCAGGGCTGATGAATTTGGAGGCTGTCTACCAGGAAGGCTGAGAAAATTTAGGATAATTGTTAAGTCTTGGCTGTAGTGTTCTGTGAGTCAGTAGCCTAAAATATATTCTGGATGGTGGGCTACCTGGGCTATCATTTGCTTTTGTGTCTGGTCTCCTTGCTCTGAAAATATATAAAATTTTAAGGGTAACATACATATTTGTATTAATAAAAGTATAGTTGTGCATTGTACACAAGTCAGTTAAAGATGATTTTTTGTTATGTGTTTGAGCAGGTAAATATATATCATGTGTCTTATAAGTCTTTTAGGATTATTATTTTATGTTTGTAGCAAGGGTTTTCAAGGGTTATTCCTCAATCAAACCTGATTTTCCTTAGCATAGCATCTCATTTCCTGTGGAAGCAAAAATATAACCTCTCCCCAAAGTACCATATCTTTTGACCTAAATTTTGAAGTCGACATGTTTTTAATATATATATATGTTGATTTTATCCAGGAGTTTCGATAATCTAATGTCTCTTAGCAGCCAAAATTTTCAAAGACAACACAATACCAGACAGGATCCAGATGCTCTGTGTATTTCTCATCAATATGTGGCTTACCATATTTTTGATTACTTTATTCCTTTTTAAAGTACTTTTTCTATCATTTTTCTTTCCTCTCCCAAGCATACATATAGTTTTAAAAACATTTTGACGTATTTAGAGATTTTTTTTCTGTTTGAATCTGTCTTTACTGTGTATCTGTAACCTTTTGTGTCTCCATAAGCAAAAACCCTAAATCTGTCATGCAGCATGTTGATGGAGATAAGACAGAAGTGGTCATCATTGAGCTGAGAAACTAACATATAGTTCAGACCAGAGTCTGACCATACCATGTATACGAATTAAAGTTGAACAGATGAAAACTGGGAAGGGAAAGAGTTGAGACAGATGCCATGGTAATATTAGCCAGACTCTGGTGATTATACTCATCTCTGGAGACAATAGTGGCTCTAATCTTTGAGGATTTCATGTTAAATGCAGTTTTTGTTGAAATATTTAAATTTATAGAATGATGATTAGTACATAGACATCACAATACTTGAAATTAATGATATGACAGTAAATCAGTCATTCTTAGAATCTTTGTAAATAGTTGAAAAACAGCATGGAAGCTTTTAAACTGAACAGAGAAGATTGAAATTATGCTAATACAAAACATATACAGGTAATTGTAGCATTGTCCAGGATGACACTAATGAAGGGATTGGGGAAGGAGAAAGGATAACATATTTCTTCACAAAGGACATAATCAGAGGCAGCTGGAAGTTAAGATGCTTGTCATAATGAACTTAATCATGATGGATAGTTGATCACTACTCTTCAAAAATTCTGTTACTTATTATTGCCTATACATTTAAAAATGTGCTAAAATATAGGATGAACAAGGTTGAGAGAATTGGAGATTGCAGTCATTCATAGCTTGTGCTGTGAACTTGTGACATGACTTAAGTACTCAAATGATTTAATCAAGTTTTCTTAGTTCTCCAAGATTTATTTAATACATATAAAATAATAATTCTTATCTTATATAGTATCTAGCTTGTTTGTTTTACTTCTAGCTTTTTGTTTCTTTTGGTTTGATGGTGTTATTGTTTAGACATGGACTGATATATAGATGGCCTTCGGAGAGCCTGTTCCAAGGCAACTTCCAATATATGTAAAAAAAAAAAAGTCCATAAGAGTGGCAAGAGCTTAGGAAAAATTCTTATCTATCTGAGGGGTACATGTTTTCTATCTGAGGGGAAAAATAAGGAAACATACTTTCTGATGGTAACTTTCTCTTTTCCTTCATCTTAAAAAATCTCTTTCTCTGAAAATCTCCCTTGCTGTCTCTCCTGCCTAGCTACTCTCATCAGCTCTCTCTGCCCATCCTCACACACTCTAACACAAACTCACACAAAGACTCACACCCTCACTGTACAGCTCTTTACACACATTCTAATAAAACTCATTGCTAGCTCTTTGCACACATTCTAAAACATACTCACTCCCTTATCACAGCACCTCCCTACATAGCTCTACACAGCACCCCTCTCCACACTGCTGCTCCTCTCAGCCAAACTCTGAACAATTCTGTTACATTTTCAAGGTCTAACCCATTCTCATAATACATGACAAGTCACATAGTTTTTCTCAGGCTAGGAAGGTCATGTTGACTGGCCAGTGAGTAACACTTGGCCAAGCACATAGCCTGGGTGGTTAGCATTCCCAGACACTGAATGACATTGAAACTCAGGACTTAACAATAACAGTAGTTGACTAAACCTTAAGTGGTTGATGTGTATGGAGAAAGAGAATTACTGTAGAGGGTTATGTCTCAATGTAAACAGCTTGGCTTTGGTTCAACAAACAGACATTCAGGAATTTGTCCTTGAGTATTTTATTTGCAGGGACAGCTAGTCTGTTTTGAAGTCTAAAATTAGCATCCTTGAGACTGAGAATAATGTTAGTTTTCTGTGTCAATTAAGAAAAATACTCTAAAGCCAGGTGGTGGTGATGCATGCCTTTAATCTCAGCACTAGCAAGGTAGAGTCAGGCAGATCTCTGTGAGTTTGAGGCCATTTACAGAGCAAGATCCAGGACAGGCACCAAAACTACACAGAGAACCCCTGTCTCAAAAAAAGAAAAAAAAAAGAAAAGAAAAATATTCTAGTATATTTCCTATTCATCAGAATTATACAGTTTAAACAGAAATCATCTTCCTGACCATCCCAGCTCTAAGTTTGTTCAAAGATATAAAACACACTACCAATGGGCTGTGGAAAGAATCTCACAGAAGTTCTTTGTAGCAAAGGAATGGAATGGCCCCAAAGAGAAATTACAGACAGGAGTAATCTGTCATTAACAGTCAGTAACTCCACTTCTTTGCCAAGTGGGAATTCCCATCAGGGAGTTATTCCTCTGGTGGGTTGACCTGTTAAATATTAGTTGTCACCTGCTGTATATTCCCACTGCCCTTGGCACTGATATGTCCTAAACAGTCCTGAGTCTCATTGAGTAGATGAGGCTGGCCTCAATTTTGTAATTGTCGTGCCCCAGACTCACCAAAGTTTGAATTATAAACATCTACCACCATTCCCGGTCATCTCTTCTAGATTTGGTAGGAGTTAAAAGAAAAAAAAAAAAAAAAACCTGTAAATAAATTGACCCCATGTCTTTAAGCAGTTTCTGGCACACTGACTTTGATTACTTGTGAGAGCTCATTTTTGCACAAGTGAGTGTCCTGTAATCAGCAACTGGCCTGGCTAGGACAGAGAATTAGGTCTGCTCACTATAACTAAGCACCTTTTCACTGTACAAAGCATTTTGTGATGTGTGTCCCTGTAATGAGATGGGACCCACTGCTGTGGAAGGGAGACACGGGAATAGGGGAGTTTGGAAATGCATTAACACAGGAGATAATTTGAAGATCAGGCTGAGTTAAGTGACACATGCATTAATAACAAAGAATTGTGATGTGTTCCCAGATTTAAAAAAAAAAAAAAGGAAATCATTATTAGCCATTATTTCATCGAGCTCATATTTAAACCATTCTAGATTCGTGATCACTTACATGAATTCTTACCTACAACAGGAAGATAGAATTCATGCAGATCAGAGCAGGGACATCCTGAGATGTAAGCCAGGACATATGAGGCAGGAGTCTTGGAGAGGGATTGTTTGAGTTCATACTTTCACAAGTTTATTGCAACAGTTTGGAGAACCAGAGAAGGAACACATTTGTGACATATTGTAGGAGTTAGACAGTTAACTAATGAAAGTAAGTATTCAGATTTCTATGCTTTCTCTACTTCATGAAGGCTATTCATTAATTTCTGAACTTTGGGAGTTGGAGACAGTTAGGCTTGGGATTTGACTATATTGTTTAGTAAACTATAGAATATTATAGGAATGGCCTGTGATATATTTGAGACAAATGACAATGTCATTTCCCTAACAATAATAATTTTACTACTTACTTGTAGCTTGAGTTTTCACCTGCCAGTCCCATAGCCGCTCAGACCCAACCAAGTAAACACAGAGACTTATATTGCTTACAAACTGTATGGCCGTGGCAGGCTTCTTGATAACTGTTCTTATAGCTTAAATTAATCCATTTCCATAAATTTATACCTTGCCATGTGGCTGGTGGCTTACCAGTGTCTTCACATGCTTCTTGTCATGGCAGCGGCTGGCAGTGTCTCTCAGCCTCAGCCTTCCACTTCCCAGAATTCTCCTCTCTCCTTGTCCCCCCTACTTCCTGCCTGGCCACTGGCCAATCAGTGTTTTATTTATTGACCAATCAGAGCAATTTGACATACAGACCATCCCACAGCACTTACTGAAGAAGTGTGTTATCCTAAAAATTTGATTAAGGTAGCAATATTTCTCAATTATATTTTTATTTTTTGACACTATTTTAATTTTTTATTTGAGAATATAATACAATTACGTTTTCCCTTTCTCTTTCTTCCCTTTAAGCCTTCACACATATACATCCTTGCTCTCTTTCAAATTCATAATGTCTTTTTTATTATTGTATGTATGTATTTACGCATATGTATATACATAAAAATCCCTATGTATAACTTGCTTAGTATGTACACTGTTACTTGTATGCATGTTTTCAGGATGACCCTTTGCTGTTGCATAGCCAATTGGTGTGCTCTTCCCTGGGGTAGATTCTTCTCCTCCTCTCATCATTCCTTAGTTGCCTGTAAGTTTTTTTTTTTTGTGTGTGTGTGTAGGTTTGGGGTAACTTGAGTTTTCCTATCCAATTTGGCATATCTATTGGCATTGTCCTTGTTCAGCTCATGTTTGAACAATTATATCAGTGTAAATTTCATCTACACATATGATAAAATATGATAATATTCAATCCCCATTTTCCTCCTCCAACTCTGAGCTAATGATTATTTTGTCAGAGATTTAGTGTAATGTTTATTGTACTTCAAAAATATTGGATAATTCATAATCTATTTCAATCTTAGAGGAAATGATCCTCAACCTCAGTTGCCCAATTTATATTATGGGAACTGACATAAAACTCATTTGATACAAAAAGTACATTTGATAATGCATTCAATGTATTTTGTATCATGATATAATGTTAAAATGTTAAAACACAGGAACATTTTGGGGGAATATAGTCATTATTTTTCAGATTAATTTATTTCATGTGAAGATAAAATTAATATGCAAAATTATAAGCAGAAACCAGTGTTCAGGAAGTCTGATAACTATCTCATTACATCCACTGGTATGATTTTTATGTCATTTCTGTGGCTTGTACTCATGAAGGAATCATGTCAGTCAATCTGTAGATACATGGGCTTCTAGGCATCTAAAATGAAATTCATGTCATTTTTTTCTTTACCTCACTAGCCTCATTTTTAATCACTAAATGAAGAAAATATTTTTGCAAGGTATTCCACATTATGAGTTCCAGTAGAGTTAAGCTAAATATCAGTAATATGTATTAACAATATTATCATTCTATTATAGGAAATCAAAACAAACTAAAAAATAAGAAATCCCACATGACAAAGATTACCAAAACAAAACCAAAAGAACATGAAAAAAACAAAAACAAACACAACAACAAAAACAGAGTCCTTTTGTGTTGGTCAACTACTCAGGTTAATGAGGCTTGCTCTTGATTGAGGTTGGTGTTCCCATGGCACTCCATTGGAAAAACTGATTTTTCCTTTCCCATCCAGTATCAATTGCTCATAACTTCTTGGTTAGGAGTGGGATTTTGTGTCTACTTCCCTTTCTGAGTGCTAGGATTTTGTCCAGTTTAAATCTGTGTAGGTCTTATGCATGTTGTCACATTGTCTGACTTCACGTGTGTTTGAGTCCTCATGTCTGGGGATGCTCCAAACATTTCTAATTGAAAACACTGTAGGACATTAACTCTTCTGGTTGAGAAAGAATTTATTCTTTGATTTTATCTAAGGCACATTTTTAAAATGCTTAATAATGGCAGCTAACCTGTAGTTAAGTGGGAACAGTTTCAACACTGGCCCCAAAAGATGAAGAGATCAGGGGATGTGAGAATAAACCTTGATCCAGGGCACTTGCTAAATGAACAACATTAGTGGCATTTGCTTTCTTTTCACTCATCTGATTTTAGGCAGATGCATCACTGTGAGGTTGCTCAGTTCCAGAAAAGCAGTTTATGTTTGGAGCTAACAACTATAATCACTTTATTATGTTTGTTTGTTTGCTTAGCTTTTGCTCACATCCTATCAGCTGGGTCTTTATCCAGTGAGTTTTTACCCCTGGGAAAATCCTGATCACAGTGGGGATGGGGAGAATTTGTGGTAAAGTGATTAGATCCTGAGTCAGTGGAGAAATAGCCACAAAGGGATGTAGTTGGAGTGATGCAATCATTCTCATCTTGGAAATCTCTGCCATCCCCACATCACCGCTCTGACCTCTTTCCCCTGAGTCCACTACCCAAGAGATGTCATGGTCAATGTGCTCCTTCTAAAATACTGTTTGAAGGCTGTTTACAAAGTTAAGCTCAAAATACAGCCAAATGGTAGTCAGAGTGCCATGGATGTTTTTTGACAAGCTCTGGTGACTGTTGTTTTAGGGAATTGTTCCTATTTAATGGAAATTTAAGTTGTTTTCCTATTTAAGTTGCTGAACCTACAGTGTATCTGTGTGTAATCTTCTGAATTCCTTGGGAACTCTGTTCCTATCAAGATAATTCACCCATGCATTTTTGATTGTTTGTTCCTCTTCTGATTTCCAACACATCGCTAGAAAGATGATTAATTCCACGTGAGAACATCATTGCCAAGGCTGGATTTTGGGTCATCTTGATTTCAGCTTAGACAACTTAACTGTTCAATATCTGCAGTCTTTATATTTACCCATTGGGATTATCAGGTAACTGGTTTTTGGAGGTCGCAGAGGTAATATGGAGATGCAATGGGAAAGGTTAACATTTACCTAAGGGTTTTTTTTTAATGTTACTACTAATCTGAGATGTTATTTGAAATTCTTGCAATAATTAACTCACCCAACAAAAAAATTGTATTTTAATGTGTAAGTAGATAGCCTCTTTTTTTTTTTTTAATTTTTCTACACATAATGACCTCAGAATGGAGAATTCTGATCTTGTAACTATTTATAGCTTGGTTTTCTTTAGTGTACCTTGACAAATTACCCAAAATTATTAAATGATAAGAATATGGTGGCAGTGGCGGAACACAGAATTGCTAGATAAAGATATAATTTAACTCTGGAATTTGGCCACATCATGTGTTTTAACTGAAATTGTAGAGATAAAAATATTAAGTGGTATATTTAAAGCAGTATACAAGTAGATTAACAACCAGGTCCTGATGATAACACTTTCCATTTTGAAGTCAAGCTTGTCCCAGACTTGCTGAGGCCTCATGGTTCAATGCAGTTTTCTTTGAAGGATATCAATTTCAAATTATAAATTGAGTTTAATTAAGTGATTAGTGTATAAATATCACAAAATTGATAGTGATGGAAACAAAAATAAGTGAATCATCTTTCGTGGCTTCATTAGAAGATAAACCCAACATGAAACTAAAAAAAAGAACAAATAACATTATTGTTGTATTAGATAGATGCCACATATGCAAGTTCATGTAACAAATGCCATGGATGATGATGAAGAGGGTAGCAGGCAAGTGGGGATGGAGACAAAGTTGATTTGTAATGGGATGATGGGTAGAGGCAGAAAGAAATAAGAAGCTCACAGAGAAGAAATAATCATGATGTATAATGAGTTGTGCTCACTAAAGATTCATTAACCTGTAGTTTTATTTACAATCACAAAAGTTTTAAAATGTAGGACACACAGTTCTAAGAGTTATGGTAAATAGTATTTTGTTCCTTTGGTTAAGTTGACCATGTATCCACTCAAAGGATACAAGCTTCCCAAGAATTTTATTTTTGTGTCTGATATTAAGATAACAATCGTTCTTATCTCATATACTTTGTTCTTTTGTAGTTTCTTGGTTTGCTTTTTAAGATAAAAACTCACTCTATATCTCAAGCTTGCCTCCAACTTAATCTATAAGCGACGTTGACTGTGATCTTGCAAGCCTCCTACTTCAGGTTCCCCAGAGCAGAGATTATCTTTGTGGACCACCATGCCCAACTATTCTGATAGTGTTTGTAAAATTAAATGGTAAAGTTATGAAGACCTTAACACCCTGTTTTTCATCCTTCTCTAATACATACAGACTCGTGTTAGAATTATACAGCTTTGGTTCTGTAAGACCAAAAGTACAGTTACCAGTAATTGGCTTCAGCACAACAGAAAACTAAGTCCGCTTACTCCAGAGAGGCATATATTAACTGAGATGTTTGTTCCTGGGGAAAGAGATATGCTCTATTTCAATAGAAAGAAGAGAATGCCAAAACAGAAAATTATCTACAGGGGAGAATTGAGTACATCTGATTGCAAGATGTGAACTAATGAAAAGAGAACTGTCATAAATTCATTGATTAACTTTTCTTTTCCAAAAAAGGCAGTACTATGAATATTACCTAATGCATGGGGTTTTAAAATCTGTTAAATGTTGTGATTGCATACAGCAAATCCTAGTTGTAAGTATTAAGTGGAAACCTCAGTTAAAATTAAAGCTGAGATCACTCCTTCAAACTCCTAGCTCATTAACTTTTTATGACAAACATTCTGAGCCCCAGAGAGGAATCAAATTAGCTACATGTCCTAGGAGTCAGTGTTAAAAATAAAATTCAATTTTAATTTATAAGAATGTGCTCCTTCTACTTCATTAATAATACCAGTAAGATAACCAATACCAAGTTGTCAGTACCGAAGTCACATACATATACAAAACATTATATATACTGAGCAGAGTGTATACACACACACACACACACACACACACACACACACACACAGAGGTAACAACAATTAAAGAAAAGGAGACTTAATTTAAAGGAAAGAAAAGGAGCTAAAGGGGAAAGTTAAGGAGGAAAGAGAAGGGGTTGAAATAATGTAATTATATTTTAATTTCAAAAATTAAAACAAATAACAAAAAAGAATATTAACAAGAAAATTTTGAAATTCTTAGAAGGAAGATATGGGAAATTTGGATTAGTCTGCATTGTACGTTTACAAAGAATTTCCTCAAACTATCTACATTACTTAACAGAGACTTTAGAGAAAGGCTTTCTCATGTATTTAAGTCAAATGATAAAACTTTATAATGTGTCCATATCATAGAGACAGTTGCTACTTACTGAATAAGTCCTTTTATCCCGCTAATCTACTCTGGCTGTAATTTCTAGAGAGAGCAGAGACATCAGTGCTGTTCTTTAAAAGTTTAGTGTAATAATGAAGGGATCTCACTAAAACAGACAGCCTGTTTCATAAATCTGATGATATGATATGCTTCGGCTTCTAAGTTTAGTTTCCTCATTCTCAAGATGAGATAAGTAGTAATAGTCATATCATGTAATATAAAACATAAACCTGATAATTGATAAGTCAACTTAAACCCTTGATAGAATATAATTATGTGCAATGTAAAGGGATTTTTGATTGATACTTTGAGTATTATTTAGACTAATCTTGCTTTTATTCTTACTATTAATTTTTATTTTTATTCTTGCCTTTATCTGGAAATATCACTTCACAAGGAGGCAAAGAAAGTGAGTTATGATAAAGGAGTACTAATGGAGTTACAGCATCTTTGATGATATAGTACTAATATCATCCAACTGACATTGTTTCATTATAGGATGATATTATTCAAATTGTGTGGAGTACTGGGTATATTTTCTTAAGAAATATGCAGAAAATCGTTAGATTGCATGATCACTCAGCTAATAACTATATGTATGGCATTATATTTTTGAGTTTGCTACACAGTTATTACTGAATTTGCCTATCTAATTATTAGCTTACACATGAATCAATAATGCTAAATAGTTATGAAAGTGTAGTATAAAAAGGATAATATCTCATGAAGTGCAACAGTACATATTTTATTAATATTAATTTTGGAAGTAGGAAAACCTGGATTTGAATTTGCTTCAGTGTTTACTCTTATGTGAAATTTAGGTATTATTTGACTTCTTTAGACTTATATGCTAATCTCAAAAGTAAAGAAATGATTTTGTAGGACATTCCTTTTCATGAAACATAGTAAGGACTCAATGGATATGAACAATCTATATTAGCAGTATTCATGATTCAATTTTAGAAAACATATGATTTGAAGAGTACAGTTGTTGCTAAGTGAAGAGCTTTTACACATGATTCTTCAGCTAGGAAATTCTAAGGCAATAATAACAAGAATTGAACAAGTAAATTTTTTTATGTTTTCCAAGTATTTGGATAATTTAATGATAAATGAAATTCAGCATCCAAACTTCAAGTTTCCAAAATTCAGACACTAAATAGGTCTTGCATATTAAGTAGATTTTCTTCCTGTTGTTTTAAGTAAATGAATGAATGAATGAATGAATGAATAAATAAATAAATCATGCAGAATGAAGACATGAAGAGAGTGGGCATGGAAAGACAAAATTAACCAAAGAATGCACTAAACTGGTTATCATTAGTTGGTCAAAGCTTGTGCTAGAGTATTAACCTCTTAATCTGCCTAGGAATATCTGTACAGTAAAGGGATGAAGCAGGGTTTGAATTCAAGCAGAAAACACTTGAACAGAAAACATGAGCTCATCAGTGTAAAGCTGGGATGCTCTGAGACCAGTAGAGTTGAAGCTGATATCAGGCTTTTATTGTGAGCACCTAGTTTATGTACCACAAGATGAAGAAAGAATTGATAAAGAGGGTTTTAGATAGTGCCCTCAAACTGTTCAACAACCCAATGATTACTGACAAAAAAAAACCATTTCTCTTGCAGAATCTGCAGTGCAGAATTCCATGTCTTTATCAGCCCACATCAAAGAGAGAAGATGAACAATGTGACTGAATTTATTCTTTTGGGAATTACAAAGAATCCAGAGCTAAGAAAAATATTCTCAGTTTTATTCCTAATAATGTACGTAGCTACAATGTTAGGAAATGTACTGATTGTGGTAACAATAACCAGAAGCCCGGGTCTGAGATCACCCATGTATTTCTTCCTTAAGTCACTATCACTCATGGAGATAACTTACTCTTCTATCATTACCCCTAAGTTAATTGTGGACTCTTTCTCTGAGAACATTTCCATTTCATTGGAAGTTTGCATGACTCAGCTCTTTGTGGATCACTTCTTTGGTGGTGTGGTGATAATCCTTCTCATTGTGATGGCCTATGACCGCTATGTGGCCATCTGTAAGCCTCTGCATTATATAACTATCATGAGCCCCAGAATATGCCACTTGATGGTAGGAGGGACTTGGGTAGGTGGATTTGCACATGCAACCATTCAGCTTCTCTTTATGCATCAAATACCTTTCTGTGGCCCCAATATCATAGATCACTTTATGTGTGATTTATTTCCACTGCTGAAACTGGCCTGCATGGACACCTATATTCTAGGTCTCTTAGTCATTCTCAACAGTGGAGTGATGTGTATGGCCATTTTCCTTATTCTAACTGCTTCCTATGTGATCATCCTCTGCTCCCTAAAGTCCTGTAGTTCTGAAGGAAGGAGAAAAGCCCTCTCCACATGTACTTCTCACTTCACAGTGGTTGTGTTGTTCTTTGTGCCCTGTATTTTCTTATATGTCAGACCTGTGGTCACTTACCCAGTAGACAAGATAATGGCTGTGTCCTTTACCGTTATTGAGCCAATGTTAAATCCTTTGATCTACACCTTGAGGAACTCAGAGGTGAAAAATGCCATAAGGAAGCTTCTGATGAAACAGGGGACACTAGGTGGTCACTAGCTTACATGCAGGAAGTAATACTTCCCAGAAAACTAACAGAGATCTCTCCCTGCATTATTCCACTCCACTGTCAATACAGCCCATTGACATCTTTCAAGCTTAATAACTAGGTAAAGATGTCACTGCCCCCTATGCAAGCTAGTGTAGTGGACCCAGCACACCAATCCATCAAATTTGTACTACATCTTTTCCCTCCTAAGTCCCTAGGCACACAAAACAAACCAAAATATAATCTATATTTGAACAGTGTGAATCTTTTAAAGTTTAACAGTATTTGGCATTGCTATCTGACTTTGGGAATGCTACATTCTGAAAATATCTTACACTCTAAGTGACTGGAACTTCTGCTAGACCTCATAGCCAGAGTAAATCTTGAAGTCACTTAAGACTTAAGACTGTTATCCTGGATTTCTCATGTAATCAACTTTTACAACCTCAGCTAATACACGACTACAATATTAAATTACATATGCTTACATGTCTATGATCTGGACAATGTGTATTTCAATTGCTAATAGCAACAAATACAAAAGTTAAAATCAACTTCCTAATACCTTCCATAAAGATTGAAAACAATATTTATGAATGGTGATTGATAAACAATGCTGTTTATTATCTGGATCAGTTGGACTCAATTTGAGTCAGTCACTTAATTCCTTGTAAAACTTGGTTAAGATTTCTGTAAAGTATCCCATTCCTTCCTACATGTAATGCTTTCCATGTTGTCCAAATAAAAACATTGTGAAACCATTATTTTTTTTTAGGGACAGACACCCAGATACAATCACACACAGGGAGATACCCATTATTCATACAGTCACAGGACAGACAAACAGACCCATCAAACACACATAAGAACAAAGAGACACATGAGCACAGATAGAAATACACGTATGTTAGATCTACATAGAATCACAAGACAACCTGCAGGCAAGTACAGATTCAGACTCATACAATAGACAGAGGAATGAAAACACAAGAAGGATGATATAGAGAATTCAAATCTGGATTCATTCTTGGTTAAATGACTCCAAGAGAAGTGCTTTTATTTCTTTCCTTAAAGGGACACAATGTATTATTAGTAACTCAGAGTTAATCACTAAGGATGTAATGCACAGATCTGACAAAATAGACTTAAAACTAAAACTAGTCAGAAGAGATAAAAAGGGACTATTGTGGAATTATCTTTTTGTACACTGTGAAGATGTGTCTTTGCCAAGGCACCTTCTGATTGGTTTAATAAAAAAGAGAGGAAGTATAGGCAGGAAAGTCAAACAGAGAAAACTCTGGGAAGAAGAAAAGTGAGGTCAACAGGAGACACAAAGATAACAAGAAATGCTGGAGGATAGGTAAAGCCTTGAGCCACATGACAATATGTAGATTAATAGAATGGGTTAATTTAAGTTATAAGAGCTAGTTAGTAACAAGCCTAAGCTATGGCC
The DNA here is from genome assembly GCF_004664715.2 of Peromyscus leucopus. Taxonomy (NCBI): domain Eukaryota; kingdom Metazoa; phylum Chordata; class Mammalia; order Rodentia; family Cricetidae; genus Peromyscus; species Peromyscus leucopus. The sequence goes on from NC_051066.1 coordinate 64,073,376, forward strand.
AATATTTTATAACTAATAATAATTCTTCTTGTGGTTATTTGGGAGCTGGCAGGTGGGACAGAAAAGCTCACCTACAGAGGGATACTTCATTCTGATCAAAGAAATAGTTAAACAATGAGACATTAGTATCCTAAATGTACATTGGATTTAAATATACAGATTAACATAAATCTAGTAAGAGTAGGTGACTATAATACTCCATTTCCTGTAATCATCCAGGCAGGTCATCTAGACAAAAATTAAGCAGAAAAACTTGATAACTAATTGACTTCATACATCAAATGGACATAATATATGTCTATAGAATATTCTAACCCAAAATCAAAGAATGCATTGTCTACTTATCAGCACATGTAAAATGGAAGCTTTTCTAAAATAAAAATCCTCAGGCACAAAACAAATCTTTGCAAATTCAAAAACACTGAAATCACTTCTTTTATCCTACACAACCACATGCAATAACACTTAAAATTGATAGATTGTTTTTATCTCTAATAACTACACTAACTCAGAAATTAAACAACTCATTACTGAATGATGAGTAGAACTTTCACATAGCAGAATTGCAGGTGCCTGGCCTTTTTGGATCAAAATCATTCAAAATAACTATAGTGAACTAGAAGTGATAGTGCAGGTGTCTGGTATTTTTATATCTTAGTCCTTCAAGAGATTGATAGCACCTATGTTGCCCTAAGTTCCTTCCACTGGCACCTCCATACTCTGATTGAAAAAACAATTAACACTTTATATTTATTTCTTCATCAGTTTTTAATGTAAGATTTTAGGCTCAGTAGACTAATTAAGTATAGGTCCTCAGATTCAGGTGATTAACAGAAAAAGGCTGATTAACCATTTCCAGATATTATTAATCAAACAAAATAGTACATACATTCTGCAGCTGTTGTCCATCACCAATTAAGTTGACCAAGTCTTTGCCAAGTGTGACTTTTAACAGAATGCTTGTTCCTGAGAGTTTTTACTAACAAGTTGCTAATGAATATGCATATATATATATGTGTGTGTGTGTGTGTGTGTGTGTGTGTGTGTGTGTGTGTAATGGGTAGTAGAATAGAGATGTAATAGAATAGAGATATAGTAGAATAGAGATATAGTGGAGTAAAGATGTAGTAGAATAAATATGTAGAGAACAATAAAGTGGAAGAACCAAAGAACACAGCAATAAAGAGCATGTAGAATAAAAGACATTTGCCCCTATGTATGAAATTATTGTAGATATCTTTCACTTCTCCCTCATTCCTAGAAGGATTTCTGAGAGGAATCTGGGTAGGGGCTGAGGGCTAGTACATCTCCCCTATGGTTTTCTGCCCTTTGACTTGGGTTTCTCTTCTTTCTTCTGTTCCTATTACCTTACTTCTGAGGTTTTTGTTTGATTTCCTAAATTTTTCATATCTATTTTGAAAATTTTATTTTATTAGTGATTCAATTTCTATTTTCATGCCTTGCTCTCTTTTCATCTTTTTATTCCATTGTTTATTTATTTTTTTCATAGATGTAGTTAATGGATTTATTCATATCCTCTTTAAGGACCTTGAACATAATCATAACAGTCATTTAGTACTTGCCTTGTGTTAAATCTATAATGCATTTCTCAGATCTACTGTAGTTAGGTTCCTGGGTTCTGGTAGAGACATATTGTCTTGAGTGCTAATGATTGTGTTTTTGTGCTGGTGCCTATGCTTCTGGGTTTGATATTATTGAAATTATAGGTGTTGATATCTGGTCTTGTCTTTAGTGGGTGGGTTGCTATTACTTAGTTTCTTTTGTCTAATTTCTTTTGTCTCATGAATCATCAAAGTCTTCATTTTTTTCTGTAGGCTATAAATACACACAAAAATACATGAATAAAGTACTTAAAATGTGTACTACAAAATAGTTATTAGATGTGGACCTTTTCTAAAGGGCCCCATAGAAATCCCTTCTAGTTTCTTTCAAGCTGTGACCTCAAATCTGTTTCTCCTTATATTAGACAGATCTTCAATATTGTGGTTTAAATAAAATTAAGAGAAAAATTCCTTCTTTAGAAATTGTATTTTCAGTTTAAAGTTATGTATTCTCACATGTAGATTCTGAGGAAACAATGTTTTGCTTTGTACTTGGCATATTTACAATAACATCTCTCTTCAGTATTCACCCCTTGTCATCATATTATACAAACAGTACATAATTTCCTCATGGATTGAAGAGTGCATCTCACATCAGAGGGCTCAGTTCTGTCTTTGAAAGTGCAATAGCAGTTTGCCTAAACTAAGACATACTGCTGCAGGGAATTTAAACTAGCCAGCTCACTGTGGATATCAGAACAGAGGCTACTCAGAAACTGAAAATAGATATCCATATAATCCAGTGATAACACTCCTTAGGCATACAGCGTGAGGGAATCAAATTTAACATATAATAGAAATTGCATCTTCTTTACTGCAGCAATATCCACAATCAACATAATTATGGAATCAACAAAGGTGATTATCAACAGAGAAATACATGAAGAAAATGTGATATATGAGATTTTATGTAGCCTTAAAGAATAAACACTATATTATTTAAAGGAAAATTGATGAACTAAAGATTATTATGGTTAGTAAATAGATCAGTCAAAACTAAATATGTTTTCTCTCTTTGGGGGAATCTATGTAGCTTCATAAGATCATACTTGAAAAATGAAAGTAGAAGTGAACCTGTCTAGAGAAATGGATGGAACTAAGAGCAGTGCAGAGAAAGAGAATAAGGAGAATGGAGGAAGAATATGGTTAAAGTATATTATAAGCTTGTATGGAACTGCATTTATTAAACCCGGTACTATGAACAATGGATATACTCCAAGAATGAAAATAATTCATGAGCATTCATCTTGTCTTCACTCTAAGTATAAAACATAATATATGACCCAATACAAATAGAATATACATGAGATGTCCCCTAAATTTTTAAAAATTGGCATGATAATATCTGAAAATATCATAGTCATTTTATATTTAAAGCAGAAATATAATTAATATCTGAACATAAGTAGTAGCAGCATGTGGAATTTCAGAGGTAGGATTATTAGAGTAACAAAACATCTAAAAATTATCCTCAATTGTGTGGGTGATAATAATGATCTGAGGAACACTGATCTTACCCATGTCTAGATAATACCTCCCCCTCAGGACATTTTCTAGTTCAATATGTTTATTATTCAGCAGTAATTATGAAAGAACATTGTAAATGGAGAATATTAGTACTTTCCAACATTAAGCCAGAAGAGTATTTAAATTATTTAAATTTGATATTTAAAATGTAAAAATATTTAATCTTAAAATATTTAAATTAATCAAAATATTAAAATATTTAAAATTATAAACATTTAAAAATATTATTTAAACATATTACTACAAATATTTCTAAATTTGAAACATTTCCAAGCTGTTACTCTTTTGAAGATAGAAATAATTTATTTCTTAATTTTCTTGAATAAGGTTCATTTTCAAAATTCTTAATTTTGACAAAATTTCAGCGATTGTCTGAACAGATAAGAGATTGTCAAAATAAATGATAATGAACACTGATACAAGGACCTGGTATATGTCCTAGATAATTAGTATTCTCTTTCTTCTGTATTTTCAGACAAGTAGATAACTGTGTGGCAATTGTTACAACTTAATATTGGAGTCAATAATTAAATAGGCGATACTAATATCATTATTATTTCTTTGTTTTATTTGCTATTGAAGTATTAGGTGACTCAGTTCCACTGTAGCTCTGCCTCTGGGAAAACCATAATCACTGCAGGGGTGGATGGGAATTTATTGGCAAAATGATTGGATCATCAGTCAGTAGAGATGTGGCCACTAAGGGATGTAAAAGTGATAAAAGCCCACATGCCTTAGAAATTTGTACCATTTACAATATTCACTGTGACCTCTTTGTCCCCAAGTACATTACCCCTGAGGCAATATGTTACTGGTGTTTATTGTTAGGAAGATGCTTCAATAATAAGCTCAAAATACAGCTGAATGATGGACATGGTTTGATGAGGGATATTATAAAAAGCTGCTGGTTGAGTTTGGGAAAACTTTTCCTATGTAAAGGAAATTTAAGTCACTTTTCCTAACTCAGAGCTATTTTCTCTTTAAGTACATGAACATTCAGAGCATCTGTTTTTAATCTTTCTGTGAGATTGTTAGAAACTTTATTCCTGTAAATATAACTTCCTTGTGGGATTGCATTCTTGCTCCTATTCAGATTCCTAGCTCTTCTGTAGAGGAGTCAACATGAGAACATCTCTGCTGGAGCTGTGTTTTTGATCACCTTGACCTAGATTTAAAGAATTACCTGTACAACCTTTTCTTTTACTTACTTACAGACATCATCCAGCTAACTAGCTTTTGTGGGTCACAGAGACCACAAAGAAATGAAATTGAAGGCATTTTTTTTTAAAATTACTTGATTATTAAACATATTCTTATTAATCTGAGATACAGCTCAAGTTGTTGCAATAACTGAATCAACCAATATACTCACAAATATACTTTTTGATGTGTCAGTAATTCTTTTGGGTGTTTTATTATGTGCACAAATGTGGTCTGATGATGAAGAGCCCTAAGCTATCAATAAAAATTTGTAGTTTGAATTTTTACTTCTTTTTGGAAGTTGTCAAAAAGATCATATGTGAAAAGGATATGAAGGCTGAATTGAGACACCAAGCTGTGGTTCAGCTCCTGAACTCAGTTATCACATGTCTAAGAGCTGGAATAGTAATTATGAAATATGGTGCATGCACTGTTTGAGGCAGGATACCATGGGACTGACAGCTATGTTTTGCTGGTGATACTTCCATTTCCAGAGGTAAGAATGCCATCTGACTTGCAGGGGAGCCATGGGTCAATTTAATATTATCAAATGAGTATATGTATATATCAAAGATTTGAAGTTTGGTGGAATAGAATAAATTTATCATGTTTAAACATACCCCTAAAAAGCTAAAATTAACATTAAAATAATGAAAAATAAATTATTGCTAATATGGGAACTATACAGGTAAGATCTAACAAGTGCTTAGGATGATGGTAATAAAGAGAATGGTGGGAAATAAATGAGTGATGTAGAAGAAAAGGTCATGGATTTGTTGATAGAGAATCTAAGCAGAGATAGTGGGAAGGTGAGATGATTACATTTTTGAAAAGTAACTAGGAAGGGTGGTCAAAGACAATGCTTTTTATTTCCTTTATAGACATGTAAATAGTTACATGGTAATGAACAGAGTTCTTAGAATAGCTGCACTAATAAGAGTACAATCCTGTGGAAACACATGTGTTCAGATATTATGTTGCAATTTCTAACTTAAAAATTAAGAGAGATCTCATGTCTATTGTGAGTATTTACAATGGGTCAATTTACTGTGTTTTACATTTAGAAAGATTGAAGACAAAATGAATACTTATAATTTTTTTCTTTCTTGGTGTACATTTATCATTCATAGTAGTGGGTTTCATAAACACAATTTCATACAAGGTAAAATATACTTTGACCATATTCTGCCCACATACTCATTTTTCTCTTCCTCCCCACTGCTCTTAGTTCTAACCATTTCTCAGACAGGTTCACTTCTTTATTTACCTCATTTACTCATACATGTTCTTATGAATCTACATGAAATCTAGACTGCACAGGGGCTTTTTGCAGGATTGAGTGTTCAGTAGTCAGTAAGTAGTCTTGTAGAGTTGACAATGCTCACTCTGACTCAGGGCTTTGCCCATTGCAACATGCATGCCGAGGTTTAGACTCCAGGCCCTGGGAGGATGACCCATGAAAAGAAGAGAATGGAGATTGATTTGGTTATTATTGAGACAGTTTGACTGCCCAACTAATTTGATTTAGATGTATATTATAAATGAAGAGATAATTGTGACTGATTTCCAGATTGAAGAAAAAAAGGAGGGCATTATTATACATTACTACATGGACAGGCTACCTATTATCTTAAACTATTTTAGATTTGTGGTTGCTTATAGGAAATCTTACTTGGAAGCATTAAGACTGACTACAGGTAAGATCTGAAATGTTTTATGCATTAATGTAGAAGTCCTGTATATGACTTCCTTGGGCACATAGCCTTCCACTGGTTTATAACAGTATCTTTGAGATGTAGAAAGTTAGCAATTCAACATACACTAGAAGCTAGAGAGTGAAATGATAAACTTCATTTATTCTGTTTTCTAAAGGTATGTTCCTTCTACTTAGTAGTATTCAAAAATTTTGAGGTCCTTCAGTTCATGATAGGAATCAGTGTTAGTCTCTATTTTAGGTTTACAAAGAACTTTCTGGCCGCAGTCTATTTTAAGCAGTAATAGGGAGAGCAAAAAGAATATATGTGAACCAAATAACACATGGCTTATGTTTGTGGCCAGCAAAGAAAATTTTACTACTAAGACTTTTTTTGTTTGTTTGTTTTACAAATCATACATTTGACTGTTGTAACTCTTTTTTATAGCTGTCTGTGGTCACTTTATTTCTTCAGAGTTTTAGTGTAGTTCAGAATGTGTAGTTCAAAATGAGAATACCTGATTCAAAATTCCAGTCCATCTGATATGAGATTCTCCCTTCCCACTTGTCTCCTGTGCATGTGTGTACATGTGTGTATATAGCTCAACAGTCAATCCCCTGTATTATTCCTCACATGTCATCCATCTTTCTTTTTGAAATGTGATATTTAACTACCTTGGATCTCACCAAATGGTTTAGGTGGCTAGTTTTCACACTCCAGATTTCTAGCTGTCTCTGCATCTCAAGAACTGGGATTACAATCATAATCACTTGCACTCAGCTCTTTTATGTGTTTTCTATAGACCTCATGGCAAACACTTGACACATTGAGTTGTATTCCTATATATCTTAATGTTTCTAAGACTCAACTTCCTTATTCTCAACATAAAATTTTAATTGTGTCCATATCATGTGATATAATAAATAACTGGTATACTACCTGGAAGGAAGATAATAAGCAAAAAATAAAGTAGGTTTAGAAATTGACATTTCCATGCTCACTTAGAATCCTTTGTTTCCTCTGGTGATTTCACAAGTAAAACAGGAAGAAAAGAAGTGGGTTATGATAGAGGATTTATAATTCCTTATATTAACCTTTATACTAGAATATTTATGTCATCCCACTGACTTAGAGCATATAAAATGATAATATCAGACACATTATAGATATGGACTTTTGGAAGTGAGAAATACATTTAAGGTTTAATTTATCTTAAAAGGGGATTTTAGAAAGTTGTTTGATATTTGACAAATTAAATGATGGCTTCATATTCTAAATTTGTCATTAATATATATATATTCACATACATAGGTATATATGTGAGAATAATTTAAAATTAGAATATTAACTTGTTACAGGAGTGTCATTGAATTTTACTTCTGAATTGCTGAATGAAGTAGACATAGGAAGTATGAATTTATTTCAGAGGATCATTCTCCTAACGATAATTATATAGTAATGTCATTCATATTGAGCACTAGCCATTAACCTGGGAGAAATAATATAGATTGTAATTGCTCTTAGTTTTAGAAGCAGAAATGCTAAATTTGACTTCTGTATTTATTATTTATGAGAATTTTGTATCATCTCCTGCCACCTCTTTAAGACTTTTTTCTATTCTCTAAACTGAAAAAAATTATTGTAAAACATGCAATTTCATGAGGCACAACACTCACCAAATGTTAGAAATATGTAATAAGGATATTACTAGTCCAGTTTTATAAAGTAAATGCTCATGTGTAAAAGATGTTGTCTTTGGTATGTAGTCCTTGGTGTTTGGTTTTTCTCAAGGTACGACAACTAGAACATGGTAAATGTTCAAAAAATACATGCCATGAGTCCATGCACACTCAAACATTGTCCATATGTACATGAAATGGTAAGTTAAGCTTAACATTCTACTTTCAAGTCTGCAAAAGCCAGAGCCTTTGAGATGTTCAGGAAGTCTTGCATGTGTAATGTTTCTTTTATTGTGTGTGAAAAAAAAATGATGTAGGAACAAAGAAGTGTGAGAAAGAGAAAGACAAAGGAGCAAGCCAAGAGTGTGCAAAACAAGTTAATAAATACTTGTTAGCAGCTATACTCCAATGTCAAGGTTTTCCCAGAATTTAATTATACAATATTCTTAGGAATATGCACACACTTAGCTGTGAAGAAGAATTTTCAAATTGTCCAAGCAGCAAGCACTTGGACAGAAACCTGGAGGAGATGGGAATGGGGGTGTGTTGGGGGGAGGGCAGGGGTGGCAGGAGGAGGGAGGACAGGCTGATATGTAAAATTAAATTAAATTATAAAAAAAGAAAAAGGAGTTGAATTAATGAGAGACAAAGCTGTCTTGAGTTCAATGAGACTGAAACTACTATCAGACTTTTTTCTAAATGCTGTTGGCTTCTGCACAAAGGAATGCAGAATACATGTGTCAGGAAATTATGAGACAAGAAGAAACAAATGTCCACAACACTACATGATGACTCATTAAAATTAATATTCCTTTTACAGATCCTCCAGTGCAGAATTTGTATGTCCTTCAGATTGCAAAAATGGTGAATCAAAACAATGTGACTGAATTCATTCTTTTGGGAATTACAGTGAATCCAGAGCTGAGGAAACTATTGGCTGCTTTGTTTCTAATTATGTACATGGCCACAGTGTTGGGGAATCTACTTATTGTGGTAACCATAACTAGAAGTCCGAGTCTGAGGTCACCCATGTACTTCTTCCTTTTATCCCTATCACTCATGGATGTCACTTATTCTTCTGTTATTGCTCCAAAGTTGATTATGGACTCTCTTTCTGAGAGGACTATTGTCTCGTTTGAAGGTTGCCTGACCCAGCTATTTGCAGAACATTTCTTTGGTGGTGTGGGCATCATCCTTCTCATTGTGATGGCCTATGACCGCTATGTGGCCATCTGTAAGCCCCTGAACTATGTAACCATCATGAGTCCTCGGGTGTGCAGCTTGATGGTAGGAGGGGCTTGGGTGGGAGGATGCATGCATGCAACCATTCAGCTTCTTTTTATGTATCAAATACCATTCTGTGGTCCCAATATCATTGACCATTTCATGTGTGACTTGTTTCCATTGTTGAAACTGGCCTGCATGGACACACATATCTTAGGTCTTTTAGTCATTCTCAACAGTGGGGTGATGTGTGTGTCCATTTTCCTTATTCTCATTGCTTCCTATGTAGTAATCCTCTGCTCCCTCAAGTCTTATAGCTCTGAAGGGAGACGCAAAGCCCTCTCCACATGTAGCTCACACTTCACAGTGGTTGTGTTATTCTTTGTGCCATGTATTTTCTTATATATGAGGCCTGTGGTGACATTTCCAGTAGACAAAGCAATGGCTGTGTCCTTTACTGTTGTTGAGCCAATGTTAAATCCTTTGATCTACACCTTGAGAAATACAGAGGTGAAAAATGCTCTGAGGAACATGTGCACTAAGCGGGGGACAAGGGATGCCACTAACTGTTAAGGCATGAAGAAATATTTCCTACAAAGCCAGTGAAGATCAAATCTACCCACTAATTGCAGTCCTTTGGGGACAAGGGATTGAGGAGCATCTTTTGAATTTAAGAAATCAGATAAAGGTATATTTTGGCTACTGTCTAGTTTCTGGGACAGTTCACCAAGATATTTTATGATATATATCCTTCCTGAAAAGGATGTGTATGCGTGCACACACACACACACACACACACACACACACACACACACACACACACTCACATGCATGCATGCACATGAGCACATACTCGTGTTCACACCTGTATTTTGAACAGTATAAAGCTCCTCAGTTTAATGTTCTAACTTCTTCCCCTCTTCTCTGCTGAAATGATCTCTTCTTAAGGTCCCTAGTGAATTCTTACTTGAAAAGAAAAGTGAAGTATTTCTTGGCTTTCTCATCCATCGCCATTGTTTATTCTCCACTTCTATATCCTGGTGTTATGCTCAAGATTCATGATCAAAAACTCTTCACAATATCTCTTGGATTCTACAGTCTTCACTCTCACAAGTTGTGAACCATATGGGTTACATTCACTGCCGTGGGTTCGAATCCCGTCAATGAAAACATTACTAATCGTCAGGTGCATTCTCATGAATACTAATGATGAAATTTAAGCCTAAAAAAGACTTAGAGACCTACATGCTCACAAATAAACAAGAAGAAAATAATGAAAGGCTCAATACATCTAAATACTTTAGGAAACCAAATCCCCCAGTTTGCATGCTGCCAAGGATCCTTTTAGGTAACATTTTTTTTCAGATATTTAGCATGTTATTTTTTTGTTTGTTTGTTTGTTTGAAACAGGGTTTCTCTGCGTAGTTTTGGTGCCTGTTCTGGATCTTGCTCTGTAGACCAGGCTGGCCTCCAACTCTTAGAGATCTGCCTGGCTCTACCTCCCGAAGGCTAGGATTAAAGGCATGCACCACTGCCTCCCAGCCTAGTGTGCTATTTTAATAAGAGACCTCTTGCTTTGATTTAGAGAAGAAAACAAAAGGGATGCTTCCTATTAACTGGAGATATTTTAGAATCATGTATCCTTATCTTGAAGTTAGGTATTCTTTACAGAAATCTATGTTGTTTGGTTGTAGCACAATGTATTTGCTGTTATATTCAAGATTCAGGCTTTCCTGAAACAAAGCATTTTTTTTTCCTTGAGGGTTCTACTATCATAATATTAGAGAGACATATTTGGCATTTTACAATGCCATGATGGGGACCATGGTAATCCTTGGGTCTAGATAATTTAGGATCACATTTTCTTAAAGCAAATGTAAATGATAATGTGACAATAAATTTCAGGGTCAGTTAATGGAATTAAAACATTTAAATTATAACATTCAGTTGTAAAACGTATTTTTTGAATGGGCATTTTAACCCCAATGGACATCAAATATCTGCAGTAAACACAGTGTTCATTTTCAGTTATTCATCACAGAGGGTGGGCAGAGCTTGATATTTCAGAGGCTCTTCTAGGAGCTGTATATAAAATCTAGTAGACAAGAGGATGTTTTGTTATAGTTTGGAGGTTGTATTTTAAGGCAGGAGGCAATTTAAAACAATTTAGGTTAAAAACTTACAGAGCACATGTTGCTTCTCACAAAATGCCTTTGAAGTGCTGCACAGCTGTGTTTGGGGGGCTTTCAGGGGGACTTCTATATTAAGACATTAAAGATGCAAGATAATTCTCTAAAGGCAAATGTATGGGAATAATATGGTAGGCAAAATAGGGAAGGCTATTAGAAATAAGCCTGAAGGGAACAAGATAGAAATAGCAGTATATGCTGATCTGTGACAGTGATCAAGGCCAAGGTGAGATTAGAAACATGGCTGAGTTCTGGTTAGAAAATTCTATTATTTTTTAAATCCTAAAATTCAAACACAATGTAAATATCAAATTGACTTTATCCACTATAATTAAAAATAAAATGTTTCATGTAGTTCCAGATAGCTTTAGAAATTGGCATTAAAAAAAAAAAAAACCTTTATATCTTGCTTATATTTAGTCTTTGACATTTCAATAAAGGAGATATGTTTCCTAATAATAATATTTTACATTTCATTACATAAATGAGCTTTGCTGCTCACTCATACTAAAATTATGACAGGTCTTTTGTTAATATAATTTCCAAAATTTCTTCTCTTCTATGTTCTGTATATTCACTGAATTAATTTGCATTAGGATGACTCATTAAACACATTACTTAACAGCTGAACATCTTAATTTTTTTTCAGTCTTCTTGACTTCTAGGACAAACCTTGACTAGGTGGTAAAATATAAGAACTTACTGCTATTGTTAATTACTGATAAAATTATATATTAAAATGTACAAACATCAACATGATTTGTGCCTTTGAAGAGGTACAACGTAAGAATACAAAGCTAGGCCAGACAGTGGTGGCGCACGCCTTTAATCCCAGCACTCGCTAGTCAGAGGCAGGTGGATCTCTGTGAGTTCGAGGCCAGCCTGGGCTACAGAGTGAGTTCCAGGAAAGGCTCCAAAGCTACACAGAGAGACCCTGTCTTGAAAGAAAAAAAAAAAAAAGAGGGGTTGCTTCGCAGTTGCCTCACGGGTACCTCGGATCCAGCTGCTGGTGGCGTGTGCCGGTCACCGCAGTCCGAGTACTGGTGGTGGACTCATGGTGAGGGGGACTGAGCCACACAGGGGATGAGATGTTGGAGGGAAAGGAGCGTGTATCCAAACCGCCCGGAGAGCGAAGACAATGCTGACAGGAGTGACAAGGCTTTTCTCCAGGGTCCAGAGTTGGACCGAGTGTTTTTTACTCACAAGTGCCCAAGGAGCTCAGAGCAATCCTGTTCCAGCTGAGCATCCCAGAGCTATTTCCCGCACCGGTGACAGTGACCCGGCTAAGCATGGGGAGCAGCATGAGGGCCAGTACTACAGCATGCCCCTCCAGGATCTGAAGACGGTATTTCCTCATGGTCTGCCTCCTCGATACATGATGCAAGTGAAGACCTTCGGTGAGGCCTGTCTGATGGTGAGGAAACGAGCGCTAGAGCTTCTGGGCTACTGAAAAACACTGAGTTTGCTCACCCAGCTGTGCGATATCTTCTCTACGGGGAGCAGGGGACAGGAAAAACTCTCAGTCTTTGCCATGCTGTTCATTTCTGTCCGAAACACGACTGCCTGGTCCTGCATATCCCGGATGCTCATCTCTGGGTGAAAAACTGCCGGGAGCTCCTGCAGTCCACCTACACAACAAAGAGCGCTTTGATCATCCCCTGGAGCTTCTACCTGGCTGAAGAACTTCAAAACCACAAATGAGCACTTCCTGAGCCAGATAAAAGTTGAAGAGAAGTATGTTTGGAATAGGAGAGAGAGCACGGAGAAGGGCAGCCCTCTGGGAGACGTTGTCTAGCAGGGCATTACTCCAGTGAGGAATGTCACAGATGCTGTCGGGGTCGTGCTGAAGGAGCTGAGGAAGCAGAGTTCCCGAGGACTGTTCCGCCTCCTGGTAGCAGTGGATGGGGTCAATGCTCTCTGGGGAAGGACCACACTGAGAAGAGAAGACAAGACCCTGATTGCCCTGGGGAACTCTCCCTCGTCCACAGCCTGAGGAAAATGGTGAAAAATGATTGGCATGGAGGTGCAATTGTGTTGAGTTTAAGCCAAACCGGGTCCCTTTTTAAGTCCAGAGCAACGTACCTGCCGCACAAGCTTCTGGGAAAGGAAGGATTTGATGCCTTAGATCCTTTTCTTCCCATTCTTATTTCCAACTATAATCCAAAGGAATTTGAAAGTTCTTTTCAGTATTATCTAGAGAATAATTGGCTTCAGCATGAGAAAGCTCCAACAGAAGAAGGGAAGAAGGAGCTGAAGTTCCTGAGTAATTGCAACCCAGGGCAGCTGGACTGGCTCTGTGCTCCCTGTAAGCACCAACAAAGACAGCACTCCTGGAAGATGCATTCCCTTCCTGCTACCTCACGTGAGGAAGTCCCTAGGTGCACACGTGGAACAGCCTGACCTGCAGTGATGGGACATACGGCGCTAGGATGTCTGTTGACCCTACAACTAATACCAGTTCTTTTGTGGTTTTCACATTAAAGATAGATCTGTTTCTAAGTTTTGTGTTAGATTTGCAATAAGGAAAGCATCCACACTGGCCAAATTGAATTTCTCTAGAATTCTGTTTGTTGGCATCTGAGAAACTCAATTCTATAGACATTACTAGTTGTTCTATCTTCTCAACATAAATCATTCAGGAGACCAAGATTCCCAGCCTAATTCCTGTTCTGGTAACTTCTGACTCCCTCTTAGGGCCTTTCTTCTTGATTCTGCAGAATGGCAATGGAACCCCAGCTGAGTTCTGGCAGGGTGGTGTAGCTAGCCCCATCCCACATCATCCTGAGAGCATTGAGCACTTGCTACAGCATGCATGGTATATAATAAGTTGGCACTAATGCAGATAGAATTATGTCTATGTACATACCTTCAAAGAACTAAAGAGATAAGTGACTCATATCACAGAGTTTAAATTTTTATGATGTGTGTACACATGCCACAGCGAGGGAATGGAGGCCAGGGGACAACTGTTTGAAGCCAGTCTTCTCCTGCCCTGCGTATGTGCATTTGGGGACATTGTTGGGATGCATGTCACCTGGCAAATGCCATCACTCACTTTGTCATCTCATGTAGCCCAGACTGAGCAGAACTTCCTGTGTAGGCAGGGATTAACTTGAAGTCAGGATCCTCCTGCCTCCACCTGAGTGCTAGAGTGCTAGGGTTACATGTGTGTACCGTGCCCAGGGAGGATTCAGTACATGGGTTCCAGATTTCCCACTGACTAGCTGTTTGCTTTCTTGTCCTACTTTATCTAATGTTGTCAATAATGCTAAACTCTCCGGGTACTTGTGAGCACTTCACACACAGCAGGCAGCTGCTCTCTGCTAGGAAACTCCTGTCCTATCTTGGATATGTGATGCTTTATTTGAAGGGTTTTCTGTGAGAAGCTGCACCCCACCATGATGCAGTCCTGTGTCCTAATACTGGCTTCGCAGTTAATGAGACTGATCCACTAACACCACATAGACACCAGCTCTCACAACTGGTTCTTTGTGTGTGTGCTCATGCACGCGTGTGTCCCTGCAGTGCTGCTAAGGGCCTGCACACACTGGGCTAGCACTCTTCCACTGAGCTACAGCCTCACACTATAAATCTTTTTATGTATCTCCTGATACTTCTGCTTCATATTGAGTACTGACTGACAGGCCTCTGACATGAATCATTAAACTTTGTTTGTTTGTTAAAAAAAGAAAAAAAAGAATACAAAGCTAATCTCATGAGTTCATTATCTAACCACCTATGTGCCACTTCCTACATGCCACTGCATTAGTTATCTGTGTTCCAATTGAAAGCCAATTAAATTCCTTTTCCTGGGTAGTGCTCCTCTATCTCTTATTTCGAAGTCCTTATCCTGTTGACATCATCTTCCACATATATTCTGAAGGATATCACTTTTAACCCTTTTCCAACTGTTATCTCATGTCAACTCAACATCATATTTTACCTGGGTGATTGTGATTGCTTCCTAGACAGACTCCCTGCTTTGATACTAATATTCCATGAGTCTAATATTTGATCTTCAAAACAGAACACAGAGATGGTTATCTTTCAAATTCATTAATATGATCAAACTGCATGTCTGTAATTCTTAAGGTAAGAGCCATAATGCAGTTATGTTATTTTCTTTCTGAAATCTGTTAAACTGATCCTTCTCTGCAAGTCATTATCTTCTTATATGCATTTCACATAAGCTACTCTGACTATCTGGAATATCTGTCCCTTTCTATTTGTATGACTATTTGTATTCAGTGTATATTATATGATAGGAATAATTGACACATTGGATATTATGTGTTGGAACTGAGCACGTAGTTTGCTTTTCTTGACTTCATACCTTACCATGTTTGTATCTCCAAGTTCTCCTTCAGTGTGAGGAGAAAGGTAGTATGTCTCCTGAGGTGCTACAACCAGGAACCTATGCATATGAACTCCATCCCAGTTTTTTCCACATGGAAGTGATCTCCAACATAATATCATGTAAAGTACTCATGTCCATATTATTTTGACTGATGTGCATATCAAATTATATGAGTATTTTTGCTCATTCTCATAGATGAAGGAGAACTATCTGACAAAGGCATTATTTCCATATTAGTTTCTGTATAAGACTGCACTAAATTGATAACTGCAATATTATGAACATGATTATTCTAGCTGATATTGGCCATGATCAAGTTTCTAGGTTATGATAACTTTTGGCATTCTCTCTATTTATGAGATTTTGTAAGCCTTTATCTATCTCTGCTTTGACTATGATATCAATCCCTAGAACACCACATCTAGTGTCTTGGTTAGGATTTTTAGTGCTATAATAAAACACCATGACCCAAAGCAACTTTGAGAAGAAAAGGTTTATTTCACCTTATAGAATCTAGTCTACTATTCAGGACAATCAGGACAGTGTTGCTGTTTGTTTTTGCTCCTTAAGGGGGTGGGGTGGGGGGTGGGGTGGTAGAGCTAGCACTCATCTCCCAAATAAATCACTTATGGAGGCTTATTCTTAATTATAAATGTCCATATGTGGCTTGGCTTGTTTCTTGCCAGCTTTCCTTATCTTATTCCATCTACCTTTTATCTCTGGGCTTTTCCTGTTCTCTTACTTCTATAAATCTTACTCATACTGTATGGCTGACTGTGTGGCTGGGTGGCTGGCCCATGGGTCCTCCTCCTCCTTTCACGCCTAGATCTCCCCTCTCTCAGATTTCTCCTTCTATATATTCTCTCTGCCTGCTAGCCCCATCTATATTTTCTCCTGCCTTGCTATTGACCATTCAGTTCTATATTAGATCATCAGCTGTTTTAGACAGGGAAAGCAACACAGCTTCACAGAGTTAAACAAATGCAACATAAACAAAAGTAACACACCTTAAAATAATGTTCTACAACAGGGTGGAAACTCAAGGCAGGAACCTATAAGCAGGAACTGAAGCAGAGTCCCTAGATGGATGCTTCTTATTGGCTTCCTCCGGATGAGGACTCAGAGGCCTCCAGTCTGAGGAAACAGGACCAGCTGAGGAATTGGCAAGGTGAGATAGCTGTGGCTTGTTCTGTCTCTCTGATCTACCAGCATGGACCCCAATAACTCGCTCGGGTTTGATTTTATTAATAAGAACTTTTAAGATTCCTGCAACATCTGGCGCCCAACGTTCATGTTACAAATTCATGAAAAAGCTGTTTGCCTGTGGCCTTGTGAGCCCCAGCTCAGGCCCAAGCTACACTCAGTCGGTTGTAGTGGCACACGCCGGTAGGATTTGCTGAAGGAGACAGAGGCAGGAGGATCCCGAGTTTGAGGCTGGCCTAGGAGGCTTGGGAGAAGCTTTAGCCCGGACTGAACCACAAACAGTGGTGGGACCATGGAAGCAGTGGCTACTGCTCCACATTGCCAGCTCCTTCTCATCGTGTTGGTGACTACGGTGATGCTGCTACCTGGGACGAAGGGTTTACTGCTGCTGGTTCAGAGAAGAATTGCCAGGACCATCGTGTTACAAGAAAGCATCGGCAAAGGTCAGTTTGGAAAAATTTTGGCAAGACAAATTTTGGTGGGGAGAAATTGTTGTGAAGATTTTCTGTTCTAGGAAGAACGTTCATGGTTCCGAGAGACAGAAATTTATCAGACTATGATTGCTCCAAACCATAGAGGAGGCAAAAAAAAAAAAAAAAAAAAAAAAAGTCTGCATGGAACCATGACCACACCTAACAGCAACTTTGAAATCTTCAAAAGGACTATGGTAAAGCCATTAAGCTGATTAACACCACGGAAAGATCTGCTTTGGACTACAAACTGCTTAGGCCAATTTTGAGATGGCTAGCTGAGATGATCCAGCCTGACAGACTACTTGAACAAAGACTTGAAACAAGCCCTGAACTTTCCTTTTATGCAGAGACTGGACAAATGATACAGGACTTGACAATTAACCCAAAAATTTTCTTTTCAAGATTCCCTAAAGATATCTTCACCCCTAGAAAGCAAAAAGAAAAAGAGAATATAGATATGAGATAGATCATTGAATCTACTCTGAGAAAAAAGGTAAAGAAATAATAGGATAAATAGGTAGATCATTGAATCTACACTGAAGTAAAAGGGGAAGATATAAAAATGACAAAAGGTAGACTACTGAATGTATTATGAAAAGAAAAGAGAAAGAATATGGATATGATAAGATAAAAAGGGAGATTATGGAATCTACTTTTAAAAAGGAACTACTTGTTTTAAATAAGATAAGTAATGAAAATTTTTTGGTCTGAGTTTATCAGATGTTACTGGACTGGACATTGTTAATATATATAATGGAGTTTTTTTTTGTCTGGATCTGTCAAATGTTAATGGACTAGACATTGTTAATGTAATCTTGACTGTATATTGCATATACTTATTGAAGATAGTTTTTCTTGTATTAGTTATAAGCTTTCTTTAATTTTAGACAAAAAGAGAGGAAATGTGGTGGTATTGTGTACTCTAATAAATTTATCTGGGGTCAGAGAACAGACAGCCACTAGATACAAAGGCTAGAAAATGGTGGCACTCACACCTTTAATCCTAGCATTCCAGAGATAGAAATCCCTCTGGGTCTCTGTGAGTTCAAGGCCACATTGGAAATAGCCAAGCATGGTGACACGCCTTTAATCCCAGAAAGCCAGCCTTTAATCCCAGGGAGTGGTGGTAGAAAGCAAAAAGATATATAAGGCGTGAGGACCAGAAACAAGAAGCATGTGGCTGGTTAAGCATTTGGCTGGTTAAGCATTCAGGCTTTTGAGTGGTAATTTAGCTGAGACCCATTCCGGATGAGGACTCAGAGGCCTCCAGTCTGAGGAAACAGGACCAGCTGAGGAATTGGCAAGGCGAGATAGCTGTGGCTTGTTCTGTCTCTCTGATCTACCAGCATGGACCCCAATAACTCGCCTCGGGTTTGATTTTATTAATAAGAACTTTTAAGATTCCTGCAACATTCCTCTTTCTGGATTCCTCAATTAGTTTTGTTATACATCCCAGGAACACCCGCCCAAGGAAGGCATCACTTGATGTAGGCTGGACACTTTTACAATAATCATCAATCAAGACAGTATTCTATAGGCCAATCTTCTTGAGGTATCTTTTCAACTGAAGTTCTCTCTTCTCAGATGACTCTAACTGTGTCAAGTTGGTGAAAAATAGCCTACATACCTCAGCACGCTGACAGGTTTCCTTTATCCTGCATGACCATCCTGCTGTCACCAAGTAAGGCAACTTCAATCTTTCCACATTCTCTATCTTGATTATCGGGCAGTTCTCTAGGGGTGACAGGGATTGTGACCTTCAAGGTCAGCCAAGACCACTCTTATCTGAGCCCCAATGACCCCTTGGTGCCTTCTCTTGTTTCTATTAAGAATGGTATATTGAGCATAGTAGCATTGTTATTTAGATACTCTGATGAGGTTAACAATTTGCACAACTTAGGCTTTTGTTGTTGTTTTAATCTAATGAAAGGAATTCATCTTCTCTGCTAGTAGTAGTGTGTGGAAGGCAAGGCAATAGATGATGTCAAAAGATTATACAGTCTATGAATACTATAAATAAGGTCTGACATGTTGCAAAAAATGATATAATGAAAAGATGAGTGGTTCTAAACTCATAAAATTCCAAGTAATCAATTTGAGAAAATAAAAAAAAAATACATAAAATATTTTCCCATTTTCTTGCACACACTGGTCATCTGATTTGTGTCTATAATTATTATCTAGAATATGTCTTTGAGAGTCACTAGAAGTCAGCAAATATGGGCAACATAATAAATACATGACATAACATCAAAAATAATAAAGTATAGTGAACCAGATAGAACCAAGAGGTGGAAGAGGTTTAATGTCAATACTGACAGAATCTGTATAGAAAAATGTAGGATAAAACCCAGGCCTTAGAGGGAAGAGAGATGCCTGGACAGTAGGAAAATTCTATATGACCTGATGGGACAATACCTAAATATTGAAGTCTTTGTACTTGTTTTACAATCGGAATGTTGCGGTAACGCCAGCGTTACCGATACCCGTTTACCATGTCTGAGCGAGGAGCTGCGGATTAAAAAAAAGAGACAAGAGACAGCGAGTCATTCGCCATGGCTGAAATGCCAAATGCCAAATGCCGTTTATTGAAAGAGGGAAGAAACCTTAAATACAGGCTTACAACACAATGGAGGATCCCCGGAGGGCAGAAGTTTGCTACCCAATGTTCTACATTCTTGCATCTAAGCTGTTTACACCAAATGCAGGATACAGGTACAAAGAACCTCCGGTGATCTTTAGGTGAAAAGGAAACCGGCAGGGAATCTGAATAGGGAAGACATCTGGTCAAAGTGGGCAAGCAAGGTGGCAGCCACTCCCAGTTGGGGGCCGGGGCCCACATTGGAACCTTCACCAATAAACTGTTACGTTTGAAAAAGACTTAAGAAATTTGGATAGAAATATTTATTCAAATTGTTCATTTTTTCTTTATTAAGAAGTTTATTCATTTTATACACCAATCATAGATTCCCCTCTTTTCCTTTCTCCTGTTACCCCCTAGCCTTACCCCCCCAACCCATCCTCCATCCCCTTCTTCAAAAAGGTAAAGCCTCCCATGGGGAGTCAGAAAATCCTGGTAAATTCAGTTGAGGCAGGTCCAAGGCCCTACCCCTGCATCAAAGCTGTACAAAGTGTCCCACAATGGGCTCCAAAAAACCCAGCTCATGTACCAGGGATGGATTCTGATCCCACTGCCAGGAACCCCTTAAGCAGACCAAGCTACACAACTGCCTTGCTTATGAAGATGGCCACTCAGAGCAACAATCAATAAATGGGATGTCCTGAAACTGAGAAGCTTCTGTAAGGTAAAGAACACAGTAAATAAGACAAAAAGACAGCCTACAGAATGGGAAAAGGTCTTCACCAACCCCACATCTGACAGAGGGCTGACCTCCAAAATATATAAAGAACTCTAGAAACTAGGCATCAAAATACCAAATAATTTAATAAAAAAATTGGGTATATATGCATATATATATATATATATATATATATATATATATATATATGCAGGACTGTTGTGGAGAAACATTATTTGCCTGGTTCTGCACATATTAGGAATGACAATGAATTGCATACACAGTTTTTTGATAAATTAATAATTCCCCTTTTCCCAGAGTAAGGTAAAAAATATTTTCTCACTGTAATTGACAAGTGATTTCTTGAATGTATACACATCTATTGGAAATGACATCCACGGTAATGACGCCATATTAAAGCAAACAGAAAGGCATCCATAGACGGGCACCAGCATAAACAGAAAAAAAGGAACCCCAAAGCCCACTTCAGAAAATACGACTATGAAGCTTGAAGCACTGGGGGATATAACAGAGCATCACCAAAGAAAAAAAGAATGTATTGACAATTAGAAAATCTCTGGAACAAATCAAATGATTTAAAGAAAATATGCAAGTCTCCTTGGATATAGCACAGCAGGAATCAGGAGTAGAATGTCACCCTTCTTGCTCTATGGGCTATACTCACCACTCAAAATCATCTCCTGAAACTGTATGTGTATTTGACCTCACTTGTGTGTCTATGAAACGACTTTCTCAAAGAAGCCTCTGAGAAGTTGTTTTTATCAAATTCATTTCTGGAAGTATATACTGAGGTTTTGAAAATTTTCAGAATGTCAAGAAACTTGTTACGTGCCACAGAACAATTAAAACAGCCTAGTTTGGAGCAGGTGTGTAAGAGTCAGGAACTGAAGTTCTCACTCAATGTCACTTCATCTTTGCAATGTGCTTTAACCCCAGGGTAGGCTGGATAGACCAAGGGACCTGTCCATATACTTTTTTAGAGGCTGTTTCAAGCCCCCCTTTCCTTGGTGTGTGTGTGTGTGTGTGTGTGTGTGTGTGTGTGTGTGTGTGTGTTTCATATTGAGACACTGAGGAGAAATGCCCACGAGAAACAGTGGAAATGGCTATCTCAAAGTGAGAAAGACAAAAATTAATATGCAACCTACTTTTTGGTTAATCTAATTAATGTTTAAAATAAGTGGAATTCCTAGGATGAAATGTACTGAACTGTCACAACACATACTATTACTCTTTTACTAACTGACTTTTGGCAAATATATCTATATGAGTTTTCAAATATTCACTTTTTAACTAACAAATGTCAGGGAATTTCACAATGAGGATATGACCAACCATTGTAGCAGTATGAAACAGGAGAAAATGAGTAGAAATTATCAATAGGTACGGTAACTGTTTTTTTACTTAAGCATGTAATGACTATATTTGGTGATGACATAATTGTTTTTAAAGTATTTTTGACATTTTAAATTGACACATCCTAGTTCTAGAAGATAAACAGAAATGTTGGCTATGAACAATAGTGAAAAAGGAAGAAATTACAAAGCTCATGTAATCTAAAAACCATTTAAGCAGTAGTTTGCTTTCCATAAACTGACAGCAAGGCCCCATTGCTGAAGACACTTACACAATGTAACAAACATAGAAAAGATGAGCAGGTGCCTATAAAGAGCTTCCACCCATATGTTATAGTGTGTTTGGTACAGAATGCCCCTTAGCACACTACCAAAAGGAAAATATTAACACCAAGCCAGTCACAAACCCTTTGATCTACAATGGTGTCCTGCCTACAAGATATGTTAGCACAGTGGTGGAATATAACAGTAACCAGCCAGTATCTTATTTGACTTAGGGTCCACTCCACAAGATGTAACACATACCTTACACTGCTTGAGTGACCAAGAACCTGACAGTAGATAGCCCAGGGACCTAGGGTACAAACAAATACAACTAACTGGTCTTCATTGAAATGACTCCTAAGGGTATTCTGCTGTAGTCATGGATTATTGCCTTGTTCAACCATCATAAGAGAAGCTTGCTCTTATAGCATATGGGAAAAAAATAAAAACCCTGTCTTAGTTAGGGTTTTTTACTTCTGTTAAGAGACACCATGACCACAGCAACTCTTATAAAGAACACATTTAATCGAGGGTGGCTCGCTTACAGTTTCAGAGGTTCCGTCCATCATGATCATGAAGGGGAGCATGGTAGCATGCAGGCAGACATGTTTCTTGAACTAAGAGTGCTACATCTTTCAGGCAACAAGAAGTCAACTGACTGCCATACTGAGGGAAGCTTGAAAAAAGAGACCTCAAAGTCTGTCCCCACAGTGACACACTTCCTTCAATAAGGCCACACCTCCTAATAATGCACTCCCTTTGGGGGCCATTTTCTTTCAAACAACCACAGATCCACAGACAGATAGTATTCAGAGAGAGAGAGAGAGAGAGAGAGAGAGAGAGAGAGAGAGAGAGACCTTGGAGTACTCAGCCCTAAATGAGATGCCTCAATCAAATCCTTCCCCTGAGGGCTCAGGAAACCATGTGGAAGATGGCCAGAAAGATTGCAAGAGTCAGAGAGGGTGGAAGACACCAAGAAAACAAGGCCCTCTAAATCAACATGAGCAAAGTTTATATGAACTCATTGAGACTAAAATAGCAAGCACAGGGCCTGCACAAGTCTGCACCAGGTCCTCTTTGCTTATATTATGGCTTACAATTCAGTGCTTTTCTGGGATTACTGAGTGCATGAATGAGTAGGTCTTTGAGTCTTATGTCTTTTGTTGTACTGTTTTCCTTCTGTTGGTTTTTCTTGTCCAATTTCAAGGTGATAGTTTGTTATATCTTATATTTTATTATTATTTTGTAGAAAAAAAAACCTGTTCTAGTGTAATAAGAGACAGAAATGGAGTGGATCAAAACAGGAGGAAGATGGGGAAGAATAGGGAGGAGTAAAGGAAGAGGAACAATTTTCAGCATATATTATGTGAGAAAAGAATTTATTTTCAATAAAAGTAAAAATATAAAATTAAAACATTATATCAAAAATAAATAAAAATAAAAACAATTTTAGAATTGAAAGAAAATGATAGCAGAACAAATTGAATTCTATAGATCACAATGAAAGTAGTTCTAAAAGGCAAGTTCCTGGACTAAGTACCTACAAAAACAACTGGAAATCTCAAATTAATAACTTAATGACACACATGAGATCACTGGAACACCAAGAAGAAATAGTAACAAAAAGGAGTATACAAGAAGAAATAAAGCCAGGGGTCAATTTAATGAAATAGAAACAAAAATTTTATAAAGAATCAATGGAACAAAGAGCCGTTTCTTTGGGAAAATCAACATGATTAACACACCTTTAGACAAATTTACCAAAACAGAGAAAGAGGATCCAATTTAATTGACTTGAGATTGAAAGGAAGACATTACCAGAGACATGAAGAAAATTCAAGGAATTATAAAGGTATACTTAAAAAAAATCTTTATTCAAAATAAATATTTTGGATAGGCCCATAATCTGTAATGAAATCAAAGCAGTAATTAAAAGACTCCTATTAATTTTTTTTTATTTTATATAAGAGATTTTCTAGTCATTTTACATATCAGCCATGGTTTCCCCTGTCCTCCCTCCTCCCACTCCCCAGCCTTCCCCCACAATCCTCTCCCCATTTCCACCTCATCCATGGCAAGGTCTCCCCTGGGGAGTCCGCAGAGCCTGGTACATTCAGTTGAAGCAGGTCGTGTCCCCTCCCCCCCTTCACCAAGGCTGAGCAAAGTGTCTCAGCATAGGTCCTAGGTTCCAAAAAGCCTGCTCATGCACCAAGTCCCACTGCCTGGGGCCCTTCAAGCTATTAAACTGTCTCACTTATCCAGATGGACTAGTCCAGTCCCATGGGGGCTCCTAAGCTATTGGTTCACAGTTCATGTGTTTCCACTAATTTGGCTATTTGTCCCTGTGCTTTTTCCAATCATGGTCTCAAATCTCTTGCTCATAGAATCCCTCCTTTCTCTTATCGATTGGACCTCTGGAGCTCCACCTGGGGCTTAGCCATGGATCTCTGCATCTGCTTCCATCAGTCACTGGATAAGAGTTCTATCATGACAGTTAGAGTGTTTGGCCATCTGATCACCATAGTAGGTCAGCCCAGGCACTCTATTGACCATTGCCAGTAGTCTATAGTGGAGTCATCTTTGTGGATTTCTGGGCACCTCTCTAGCACTCTGCTTCTTCCTATTCCCATGGGGTTTTCATTTATCATGGAATCTCTTTCCTTGTTCTCCCACTCTGTTCCTGGTCCAGCTGGGATCTCCTGCCATCCTAATCTCTCTTTCTCCCAACCCTTGCCCTCCATTACCCCCATCACCCCCAGTTTGCTCATGTAGATCTCATCCATTTCTCTGTTGCTGGGTGATCCCTGTGTCTTTCTTAGGGTCCTCTTTACTAGGTAGCCTCCCTGTAGTTCTCAGTTGCAGTCTGGTTTTCCTTTGTTTTACATCTAGTATCCACTTATGAGTGAGTATTTACCATGTTTGTCTTTCTGAGTCTGGGTTACCTCACTCAGGATGATTTTTTTTCTAGTTCCATTCATTTGCCTGCAAACTTCATGATGGCATTGTTTTTCTCTGCTGAGTAGTACTCTATTGTGTATATGTACCACATTTTATTTATCCATTCCTCAGTTGAAGGGCATCTAGGTTGTTTTCAGCTTCTTGCTATTACAAATAATGCTGCTATGAACATAATTGAGCAATTGTCCTTGTGGTATGACTGAGCATTCCTTAGGTATATGCCTAAGAGTGGTATAGCTGGGTCTTGAGGGAGATTGATTCCCAGTTTTCTAAGAAAGCGCCATATTGATTTCCAAAGCGGCTGTACAAAATATTGCATTCCCACCAACAGTATAGGAATCTTCCCCTTGCTCCACAACCTCTCCAACATAAGCTGTCTTCAGTGTTTTTGATCTTAGCAATTCTGAAGGGTGGAAGATGGTATCTGAGAGTCATTTTGAGTTGCACTTACCTGATGATTAAGGATGTTGTGCAATTCCTTAAATGTCTTTCAACCATTTGAGCTTCTTCTGTTGAGAATTCTCTGTTTAGCTGTATAGCCCATTTTTTAATCAGACTGTTAGATATTTTGGTGTTTAATTTCTTGAGTTCTTTATATATTCTGGATATCAGCCCTCTGTCAGATGTGGGGTTGGTGAAGATCTTTTCCTGTTCTGTAGGCTGTTGTTTTGTCTTATTGACCATGTCCTGTGGTGGTATTGTGTATTCTAATAAATTTATCTGGGGTCAGAGAACAGACAGCCACTAGATACAAAGGCTAGAAAATGGTGGCACTCACACCTTTAATCCTAGCATTTCAGAGATAGAAATCCCTCTGGATCTCTGTGAGTTCAAGGCCACATTGGAAATAGCCAAGCATGGTGACACACGCCTTTAATCCCAGAAAGCCAGCCTTTAATCCCAGGGAGTGGTGGTAGAAAGCAGGAAGATATATAAGGCGTGAGGGCAAGAAACTAGAAGCATTTGGCTGGTTAAACATGTGGCTGGTTAAGCATTCAGGCTTTTGAGCAGTAATTCAGCTGAGACCCATTCCGGATGAGGACTCAGAGGCCTCCAGTCTGAGGAGACAAGACCAGCTGAGGATCCAGCGAGGTGAGATAGCTGTGGTTTGTCCTGTCTCTCTGATCTACCAGCATGGACCCCAATAACTCGGCTCGGGTTTGATTTTATTAATAAGAACTTTTAAGATTCCTGCTACAATGTCCTTTGCCCTACAAAAGCTTCTCAGTTTCAAGAGGTATCATTGATTAATTGTTTCTCTCAGTGTCTGTGCTACTGATGTTATATTTAGGAAGTGATCTCCTGTGCCAATGCATTCAAGACTACTTCCTACTTTCTCTTCTGTCAGGTTCAGAGTAACTGGATTTATGTTTAGGTCTTTGATCCACTTGGACTTAAGTTTTGTTTACAGTGACAGATATGATCTATTTGCAGTCTTCTACATGTTGATAGCCAGTTATGCCAGCACAATTTGTTGAAGATGCTTTCTTTGTTGCATTGTACAGTTTTGGCTTCCTTGTCGAAAATCTTTTTTTTAAAGCCCAGGTCCAAATGGAATCATCACAGAATTCTACCAGACCTTCAAAGAACAACACAGGCCAATATTTCTCAAGTTATTCTACAAAATAAAACTGAAACAATATTTCCTAATTATTTTTATGGAGCCACTATTATCTTAACACCAAAACCACAGAAACACTCAATAACAAAAGGAAATTATAGAACATTATGCTTTAGGAACATATATGTAAAATTTCCCAATAAAATAGTAAAAAACTGAATCCAAGAACAAATCAAATAGTTTTCCACCATGATCAAAGTGTCATTCCAGAGATGCAGAGATGATTCAAAATATGTAAATCAATAAACATAATCTACTGTATAACAGACTGAAAGAAAACAACAAAAAACACATGATCATCTCATTGAATTAAGAAAAGGCATTTGACAAATCCAACATCCCTTCATGATAAATATCCTGGAAAGACTAGGGATACAATGGATATACTTCAAGATAATAAAGATCATTTACAGCAAATACCCAGCCAATATAAAACTAAATGAAGAAAATCACAAAGCATTTTCACCAAAATCAGGAACAAGACATCCTTGTTTTAAGGACATCTGCTTTCTTCCTACCTATTCAGTATAGTACTTGAAGTCTTAGCTTGAGCAAAAAACAGTTCTACAAATTCAATGAAGTGAGCATCAAAATTCCAATACAAATCTTCACAAAAAAAAAAAAAAAAAAAACAATGGTCAGCTTCATATAGAAAGACACACACACACACACACACACACACACACACACACACATACACACACTAGACAAAACAAAACAAAATAGCTAAAATAATCTTGAATAATAAAATAACTGGATACATCACAATCTCATATTTCAAATTGTGTTTCAGAGCTATAATAATAAAAAAGCAACAATATTGGCATAAAAGCATATATCTTGATTGATGGAATAGAATTGAAGATGCAGCCATTATTCATAAACAAAGGAAACATTATTTTTTTTAAATGAGGCCAAAAATATATACTGTGGATAAGACAACATTTTTAAAAATGATGCTGATCAAACTGAATAATTATATGGAGAAATATATCCATATCTATAAGCTAGCACAGAACTCTACAACAAATGGATCAAGAATTTCAATGCAAAACCAAATATCCTGAACCAGATAATGTATGGAATAGGAATGACATCATGGGTACAGGACAATCAGCATATCATACCTTTTCCCATTCATAATGACCATGTAGTGCAGGAGCTTGATAATGGCAACATAGTGGACCAAGATAATGGACACCAGAATAAAGATATTCTACCAGCAATTGGGCAGTGAAGAGCTGGGTCATGCATTAATTATAAGAAATCTTTTTCTTTGCTATAGCCAAATTTGAGCATGAGAACCGCAGTGGAGGTGCAGATCTGGGTATATTTTCAGTTTTGAATAATTTGAGGACAAGATCGTCCATAGGGGGATGTAAAGCTCTCTCAACCTGTAGTTCTCACATAGTGGTGGCAGTTCTACTTTATGTGCCTGGAATGTATACCTACATACTGCCTGTATGAAGTCAGAACAAAGGGAAGGAAATGCCTGTGTTTTACATGTGATTGCCCCCATGCCTAATCGTCTCATCTATAGTCTGAGAAACAGTAAAAACAAAAATTGCAATGCACGAGTATGAGACACAGACATTTCCTTATCCTGTTATTCAGATAGAAATTAATTTTCAATTAGCTCAACATGTTTCATAGCTTTGTAGATGCTCCACATGTTTCATAGCTTTGTAGATAGATTGGACAAATGAAAGACCATCCCTCTAACCACCAGCTAGCTTGTTCTATACTTTGTTGACAGAATACATGATTACAATGGGGAATGCCCTAAGCTCAGTTCTCCATCACCACAAATACAAAAAAAAAAAAAAAAAAAAAAAAAAAAAACCAACACAAATAAGTAAAAGCACACATTTGAACATACCATTTATGTCTCCAAAAACTTACAAGAAATTTTTTTCTCAGAATACACTGCTGTTTACTCTCTCAGGTTTTTGGGGAATTGTTGTAGAATTTTGGTCTTTTTCCTGTATATTATGGTTTCTAAGCTGTTTTGTGTGTGTGTGTGTGTGTGTGTGTGTGTGTGTGTGTGTGTGTGGTGTTTCTTGTGCTTTTTAATAATTTTTTGTTGTCATTTGCCTGTTTTTTTTTTCTTTTTAAAGAGAGAAAAAGAGCATGCAGTTGGGCGAGTGGGGAAGTGGAGAGGATCAGGGAGGGTATGGGGGCATGATTAGAATATATTGTATGAAATTATTTCACTCAGATAACTTTATACTTACTGCCTGGTGAATTCAAACCTCTCCAAAATGTGATCAAACAAAGAAGACAATAATGAATGGTCATCTTAATTGTGATGGCTCAATCATAATCCCAGGAAAAATTAGAGCTCACTAGTCCAGCACAAGGCCCAGTTTCCTGCTTGCTATGAAGATGCTTGACATGAAAGCTTGGGATGAGTATGTTGTGGAGTGGGCTTCAAAGGACCCATATGACTTCATTACAACAGTTATTTTAGCCCTCAAAGCACTGTTCCTAGCTTGCACCGTATTATCCTGGAATTTGCCCAACATAATTGAAACCATAGAGAAGGAGCACAATGAGAAACCAACATCAAGAGAACATTGCAAAAGCTAAATGCCTAAAAATGGAATTGAAGGAGTGAACAGACTCTGCAACTAGACAAAAATCATCTGGAAAATTCTGTATCTTTGCAATAATTCACTAAGGTTTCATTCAAGTTCATGATAGTATTATTTAGTAAATTAAATCTGACCTCAACACTGTAGTAATTGTTCAGTTTGGAAACAGAAGTTTGTTGGTACCAACTGACAAGTGTTTAATTTAGCATTAATCATACAGGTAGAACACATCCAATGTAAAAATTCAAAACTCAAAACACTGTAAAATCTAACACTTGTGTTTAGACATGACACCAAGAATAGAAAATTCCAGACCTCATCTTGTAATAGGTTTCAGTCAAAATACAAGTGTGCTAAAAATACATAAAATTATCTTCAAGCCATAAATTTGGATACCATTCTCAAGGTATTATGAAATACTCTAAAATAAGGAAAAAATTAAAACATTACTGGTCCAAAGCATTTTCTCTCCTCAATGTTTATTAAAAATCCTTTAACCTGATAGTCATTTGCCATTTTGCAATTTAAGGTATCTAAGTGAAAACCAGCATGTAGAGAAAAAAACGGTTTCAGATTATGAATCCTGTTTAAATGGTAGTTTAAAATAGGGTTCTCTTTTGGAGAGAGGATATTAGGAATGCAAAAGAATTACCTTCTGAGATGAAAAATTTACTCTGGCATAACAAAGATACAGTATATTAATCACCATTTAAAGTCAGTATTACTTATTTTTTTCAATGGAACCATTACTCCTTTTCAAAATCTTATTGATGAGTATGTCTATTTGCATTCTTCTGACTTTAGGCTTTACTCAGCTGGTAGTGATCAAGGCATTTCTGGATTTTAAACTTAATTTTATATAGGATTCTCATTATCTTGACCAGGTAGAATACCACCTACTGGATCAAATAATTTTTTTGTACATAGAGCACTGCCATTTTCTTAAATGAGTAACTAAATATGATTTAAAATCAGCAGTGAAAATGTTTAGTAGAAAATGACAACTTGGGTTCAATGTCCCCCCCCCCAAAAAAAAAATAAGAGAAAAAAGGGAAGAAAATTTTAAGAGGAAAACATGAAAAGTCTCATCATGGAAGCTGCAGTGTGACACAGTGATTCATACTGTAGACTCCTTTGTTCATATATCTTTACTTTCAAGTGTTCATTGAAAGGAGTCATCGGTCTGTTTTGAGGCCTCTGGTTTCTACTACACTATGGATGCTGGGTCTTCACTAGGACTATTTCTTGGTATCAAATTCTTGCCCTGTGCTGTGGACATCCTGCAGCTTCAGGTCTGTTGGTCAGGTTCCTATATGTGCTCCAACAGGTCATAAATGGGTTGGATTTTGGGGCAGGCCAAGTCATAACCTGGGGTATGGGTTTAGGATGCTGTAGGGTCAGTCTGCCAGATGAGAAAGAGGAACAGTACTCCTGTGTTTACAACTTCCGGTCTGGCTCACACACACCTGCACTGATAGAGTTGAATCTCCTGATTTTATGACCACAGGGCCTGCTCTCCCACCTGCCCCAGGCTTTGATGGGCACAGGGGCGAGGAGGGCAGCTGGCCCTCATCGATGCTGTTGCAAGACAGATGAGTAATGGGGACAGCTCTCCCATGCTCACAAATTTGGAGCTGACTCACCCAAACCTGTGCTAACAGGTTTGGCCTCATTGTGCTGCACTGGTGAGGTACAGGTATGTTGCAGCATGTGGGGGTCAGGGCCAGATCTTCCACTCTTGGTACTTCAGGGTAGGCTTTCCCACCTGCCTTAGGCATTGATGGGTGGGAGCAAGGGAAGAGCATCTGCCCATGCCACCAAGTGGCAGGTGAGGGCTAGGGCTAGGTTTCCCATGTTCAGGTTCTCAGGGTTGGCTCACCTATGCTCTCAACACCAGGGTCATCTCTGCTGTGCTGCCCAAACAATGTGCAGGGCTCCTTTCCGGTGTTTTGCCACTGGTTAAAGGGACATTTCCCTCACCACTCAGCCAGTCCCTCCTCTCTTGCCTCTTCAGATGTGCCCCTGTCCACAGGACCTGAACCATTCTGTCTATTCCCCACCCCCATAAAACACCATATCATACCATACCACACCTTGTTTCCTCTAATAGTGTCCATCTGGGTGGTGCTGCAAGATACCATGTGGGCCCTTGTTTTCCCCTGGGAGTACAGGGTAGACAGCCCAAGGTCTGTCTGTGGGTTTACTCGCTTCATTCAGGCTGCCATGACAATGGGCTGGGTCATGCTTCCTCATCAAAAAGAGATCATTATACTGCTCAATTGCCATATGCTAAAGTGTTGGGTGGATTCCTGGATGTGAATTTGACTGAGTTTCATCTAAACAGGCCACATGGCATGAGGTGTGTACTTTACTATAGTGCAATGGGCCAAGGTTAGGGAACCGGATTCCTGCTGGACTAAGGCCTGCCCACCTAGGCCACAAGGCATAGGGTAGGTCAATATTATTTTATAAAGTGAAAAACATAAGTTTACATATCTTAAATCAGAAAGAAAAATCTCATCTCATATTCTGCAGCTAGAGAAGCTGCATGGAGATTTGGAGTTCTCAGGCCAGACAAATAAATTTTAGTACAAAGAAGATTAGGAAAAGATGAATTCTGCTTCCTTGACTCCATCATTAGATGGAAGAAGAAATTAAAAAAAACTGAACAGAAAGAAAAGAAACTTTAAATGTGATAAATTTCCTCCACTCAGTAAAAGTGCCTTTCCCCTAATTGATGTCTACCTGAAGGGCTTAACTACATTGTCTGGAGAAACTATTATGGCAAGCTCTGAGGGCGTGGCTCTGATAGACAATAACTGTAAAATAATACCATGCATTTGAAAGAGAACAAGGATGGGTTTATGGGAGAATAAAAAAAAATAGCTTATGTAAATCACTCCCACAACCCTACTTTGCTTCTCAAACAAAAACTATACTCTAAGGAAGATCTATGAGTGTAGTGTGACCCAGGTGCACTACATTTCAAAGAACTTCCAGATTTGTTTAATTTACACAGGATCATGTGTGATCATGGTGGGGCAAACTTCAGGCTCTATCACTTCCGCTTTAACAATGTAGACTTGCTAGACCAAGAGCCTTCATTCAGTGTTGCAGTTTGGGGAGTGATGAGGTCATTGTTCATATATTTGGTTGTGACATGGCTAAAAAGGAGAGTTCACAATGAGTAAATTATAAATGTTGCTAATTCCCTCATCTAAAGATGGTGGAGGAGAGTTTCAAATATCAATGAAATAGAAATATTAGTGCTATTTATCATGCAAATCCTACTACTCAACCTAGCAGAGCTCAGAAGACAATTTTGATAAAAACCCTAGGAAAGGTAGTTATGATTGAGAGAATAGACCATGAATGTTTTTGTTATCACTCTTTACTGTTAATGGGGACTTATAGTAGATATATAACAGAACAAGGAAATATCAATGAAAATTAAGAATGGGGTTTAGGTGGCAGGAGTCAACAGCAAATACTCAACTTTGAAAGACATAGTTTGTTGTGCCTAGATAATGAATAAGACAGTTGAAACAGAAATCAGGATATTCTGACCTGAAAAGCCTTGTGGCTCACCACATTATAACAAGCATTTCTAGAGTGAGACACAATAATCAGTACTGAATAAGCATTAGAGAGAGTAAATGTGTGTTAGACCAGTAGTGTAACTTTAACATAGGGTTAAGTTTCTCCATTATACGGATCTTATTTCTGCTTCTTTCAAAGCCATATGACAAATAACAGTTGTTTTAATCCTCATGCTGTAAATGTTCTATATGGAGTCAATACAAAATGTACATTGAATCCTTTCCTCATTTCACAGAAATATATTTATTTGTCTTCTGAATGAATTTTTCTATTGAACCATCCCCTAATAGCATCTTTCATTTGAGCATTTCTCAAGGTATAGATTAAAGGGTTTAACATGGGAGTTATCATTGTATAGAATACAGCAACTGCCTTATCAATGGGTAAAGTAGTTGCAGGCCTCATGTACACAAAAATGGAAGGCACAAAGAATAAGACAACCACTGTGATGTGGGAGACACAAGTGGAGAGGGCTTTGTGCCTCCCTTCTGCACTGTGGTTTCTTAGTGAGCACAGGATAACTGTGTAGGAGCCCAGAAGAAGAGTAAATGTTAATAGACAGATAAACCCACTGTTGGCAGCAACAAAGAGACCCAGAATGTGAGTATCAGTGCAGACCAGTTCAAGCAAAGGGTTAAGATCACACATAAAGTGATCTATGACATTAGGGCCACAGAAAGG
Organism: Peromyscus leucopus; assembly: GCF_004664715.2. Taxonomy (NCBI): domain Eukaryota; kingdom Metazoa; phylum Chordata; class Mammalia; order Rodentia; family Cricetidae; genus Peromyscus; species Peromyscus leucopus. The sequence goes on from NC_051066.1 coordinate 64,106,934, forward strand.
TAAATCAATAATGAACAGCATCTGTATAATTCCATGAAGAAAGCCTCCCATCCATGACACTCCCACTAGTAGGTTACATATTGCTCGGTTCATGATGGTTGCATAGTGCAGCGGCTTGCAGATGGCCACATAGCGATCATAAGCCATCACGGTAAGCAAGATGACTTCAGCAGCTGCAAAGAAATGCTCTCCAAAGACTTGGGTCATGCAACCATTGAACTGGATAGTCTTTTTTTCATGAAGTGAATCAAAAATCAGTTTAGGGTTATTGACAGAAGAATAGCAGGCATCAATAAAGGAGAGATAGGCAAGGAAGAAATACATAGGGGACCCTACCAATCGACTGTGTATAATGGTGACCAGAATGAGCAAATTTCCAACAACAGAGACTATGTAGATGACCAAAAACACCACAAATACAATTGTTTGCGTGTTTTGGTTCTGTGTGAGCCCCAGGAGAACAAATTCTGTCACATTCCTCTTCGCCATCTGCTTCATGGAAAAGTTAGTCACATTGCCAGAAAAAATAATGCATCCTCAACTTCATTTAATTTCTTCATCCTCATAATTAATATTTAGATGGTGCTCGGTTGTAAAATTTTGTGGATATTGTTATTGTTGTTTCTCATATACAAAAAACAGTTCTTCATACTTTGTGTTAGTCAAGTTGACTCACGGATGACAGGATGAAGATACATGCAAAGAGTACAAACATCAACATCGTTGTAGACAAAGCTGGAGGTGGAGGGTTTCAAGGAGGTAGAGAATCAAAGTAATGGCCACCACGGTGAAGCTAAAGATTTCTTTCTTTAACTTATGAAATGAGGAACCATAAAAGGTAATTAAAAATATAACTTCCAAACAAGCAAGTCATTTGAATAAGAGGAAACTCTGGGAACCAACATAGTAAGTTGACTTTTGTGCCTTGGAAGAAACAGAATTGAGTTCATTTCTCCATCAAATCTGGGAAAGGAAACTGAGGCATTAGACTATTTATCAAGTTTTCTTTTCATCACTTAATAAAGGTATTTTTGCTTTGCAAGGAACAAATACAAATAAGTTATGAGTTTATCTTTTTCAAACAAATTAAGAGGATCTGGAAAAATATTCATCTTGATATACTTATCCAAAATAAATATTAATGAGCAATTAAAATGGCATAACCATGGATATAAAGAAGGTTATGGTAATAATAAAAATGAGTTAATAAATGAATAATTGTGTTATTATAAAGTAATCCATAATATTTGACAGCATATATGAAAGCCTTGTAATAGCTATAAAAAAGTATTTCTTCTGTGTACTGCACATTATTCCTCATTTCTTTTAATACTTTTAATAACCTGTGTAGATGTTGCTATTTATCTATTTTAGTGGTAAGGAAATGATGAATAGGACATGTATAAGATCAAAGAAGTATTAAATAAAATGACAATATTTACTCTCTCTTTTTTTGTGTTTTTTTTTTTTTTTTTTTTTTGAGTCACAGTTTCTCTATGTAGCTCTGTGCCTGGAACTCACTCTGTAGCCCAGGCTGGCATTGAACTCACAAAGATCCGCCTGACTCTGCCTCCTGAGTACTGGGATTAAAGGCATGTGCCACCACCGGCATTTTTACTTACTCTCTTTTAGTAGTAGTTTCTATAGGTATTTGTTTATTCAATCCCACTTGTACACAAAGTTGCTAATTAATATAATTATTTTCTATATTTTTATAGTTAGTTTATATAATATAAAACCAGAAAAGTTAATATTCCTATGCTGGAAATCAGAAGAAAAAAGATAATTTTGATTATTCTTCTTCTTACTTAATTTTATCTGACAATTTTTAGCAAGTGTTATTCCTCAAATTCTTACCACTAAAACTATACTCCATAATTGCCATTTTATACAAATGTTGGTTCATAATTTACTCTGAATGTGCTTATAATATTTCATTGCATTTTATATGATTTGAGCGAAAACTTTATATGACCAATTTTGTCAGTGAACATGTTGATGCATCATGACATATTTACATTCCAAGTACTAAGAAATTCATGCTTTGGATTCCTGGAATTATTCTTTTATCTTGGCCTACCTCAATGTCACTTTTCTCTAACATTATTATAAATTCTTTTGTAATCCATTAAGAACTACTGTAGCAGTGGCTGAACACATCCATTCAAGGATTATATGGAGCAAATAAAAACCTGTTTCCCTCTGTCTTTCCTCTCACCTTACATTCATTTCCTGGCACCACATGAAGCTGCTTCATCATCTGTCTATAAAGTAAAACCTGCCTTATAATTTATGGTGAGAATTGGTTAAAATAGAAAAACATGCACAACATACGAGTACAAGGGTTCAAGTTATTTTTTTTTGCAAAGATGTATATACTTACCAGATTAGCATGAGTGAGTTGACAAAACATGGAGAAACATTTGACACTGTCATGAACTCAAGAAGAATCCTACACAACCTTACTTTCTAAGAAGTCAAAAAAGATAGGTATCACAGTGAGTTATCTGTGCTTAGAATCAAGGACTTAACAATAATGCAATTAATACTAATCTTTGGGACATATGAGTGAGAGGTACAACTAATCATTTTTATCCTCATAATTTATTCTCATTATTAATAGAAGTGTCTAAGGGCAAAATATATTTCATATAATAGATAGGTGGGTCTTATTGTTTGATTTCTATTAGTTTCAAATTATCTAATGATAATGATAGATATTTATCTGTTGAATTTTAAAAATTAGAATGAAGAGGAAAACTTCTCTGACAATATTTGAAAAACATTAAGTCATGATTCCCATATATGAAAGATCACAGTATCTAATAAGCACATTTGAGAAACGTACCTTAGCAGTTGAAAATGATCTTGACCATGGTTGTGAGTCTTCAGTGTTCACTTCAAAACCCCCTTCAGTGAGACACTCCCCCCAGAGAAAAGAAACTTTTACTGTGAAAAGATATGAACACATTTGCAAAGAAAGTCCTTAAATAACTTACTATCAAATAGACATGTGTTAAGGAAGTGTCTCCACAAGAAAAATCTTCTGCTGTTCCCTCCAAATTAAAATTATTTCAAAGAAAGCATGAACTGTGACACTTGTAAGGCACTACAGAGAAATAATACTTGTTTCCTGATTCTGGTCCTACAAGGCAGGAGGTAGCAAAACTGCAAAAAACATTCAAATCATTCCACTCCTGGTCAGTCTTTCAATGAGGAAACATCTGTGCCCTACATTAAAAGAGTATTTAAAGCCGTATGCTTCCAGATTTCAGCAGTTTGTTTTTTTTTTATCTGAAACTTGTCTTATGGGGATTCATTATCTCCTGTGATGGAAAGAACTTCTCTTAGAAGCTGGTGTTCTACAAATCTCTATTTGACACTCACTGGGTTTTCAGCTGGGAGCTGAGTTCCCTCTACCTGGATACTTGTTATTACAGTTTTTTTTTTTTTTTTTTTTTTTAATGTGAGCTTTTCTTGTTAAGAACCTACATACTAGCAGTACTTAGTACATAACCTGGAACTTGCCATATTTTATTGAGGCTGTCCAGAGATACTCCTGTCCCTGCCCCAGCCTCTAGTCATCCCTTAGTGTTGGGTTACAGGTACATGCAGACACTACCAGCTTTCAGGTTGATGTTGATGATAGAACTCATCCTTGTACTACATGCTTCAAACCCCCTGGCCCTCTAGAAAAATTTTTCTAGTAAAATGAAATGACATTGATTTTTTATCTATTTTAAACTGATTGTTTGAACAGAAATATATATTATTATGAAGTTATGTTTTATTTAAAATACCTTATTCAAATATCTTATTTAAAATACCTCTGCTATGCATAT